>NW_004567116.1:21087414-21161516 GCF_000260355.1 Condylura cristata | reverse complement strand
GAGAATGGCACATCTTCAAACAACTAGCAACAACAAATGTTGGCGAGGATGTGGACAAAAAGGAACTCTCCTGCACTGCTGGTGGGAATGCAAACTAGTACAACCACTATGGAAAACTGTTTGGAGGTTCCTCAAACTGCTAAACATGGAGCTTCCCTACGACCCAGCAATCCCACTCCTAGGTATCTACCCAAAGGCACAAAAACATTGATTCAAAAAGACACCTGCACCCCCATATTTATTGCTGCTTTATTAACAATAGAAAAGACATGGAAACAACCCAAATGCTCAAAAGTGGGTGACTGCAATATTACTCAGCAATCAAAAATTATAAACTCATGCCTTTTGTAGCAACATGGATGGAACTGGAGGGGACTGTGCTTAGTGAAATAAGCCAGAAAGAACAAGAAAAAAAACCAGATGTTTTCATTCATAGCAAGAGTTTTTTATAAAAACAAAACAAAAGCAATGAGCAACTATATATCAGAGATTTTTTACAGGAAAGGAGTGGGGAATGGGATCAAAAAGGGGAGGAGTGGGAGGAAAATGTACTGGACTATGGTGATGGCACATGGGTGATTTGGTGATGGGAAGCCCAGGGGATTGCGAATGAGATGGAAAAATGCACAAAATGATGTAACAATAAACTATTATATATATATATATATATATATATATAATAAAAAAATGGGGGGATGGGGAGTGCCTGGGGCTATGGTGATTGCACATGGGTGAATTAGTGGTGGGGAAGTCCACAGGGATTACAACTCAGATGGAGAAAGGGCACAAAATGATTTAAAAACAAACTATTATAAAAGTAAAAAATAAATATTTGTCCAATGAAAATATTCTCTTTGTCTTCCTTTTGTAGTATGGAAGACTTTTGCTAGGGTTCCACAGCTGACCATCTGATATATGTATATTAAAATATGTGATGGGGGACTCAGAGTACAATGTAATTACTTGAGCATGAAGCATAGGAATTACCCTATATTTGTTCTAACTTGCTTTAATCATTTGATTATTTCCAAATATGAATACTCTGACTTTAAAGTATAAGTTACTGACAGCAACCCTGACACTGATTGGGATTGTTGTGCTGGACTAAACCTGCAGGCAAGGCAGAGCTACAAGCATCATGAGCAGGGCTTGTGCAAGGATATTTAAAGGAGATGAGCGAAACATAATTGTGCACAAAAGATTAGAGCCCAGAGGCTCAGTAGAGGTTAGGTGCAACAACAGCAGGCTGGGTTGAAAAAGCACAGAAACCACTTTAGAGTTACCCCAAACCATTAGATAATTCTGAGAGCACCTCCCAGATCTCATTCACGGACACAATGAGCAGGAGGAAACCTAATCCAGGCTGGCAAATTCCTAGTGGCCTCCAGGTACTCCCAGCCCAGGTAAGAAAGGCTAGATGGTGAATCTGCCTGACCCCAGGGATATTGATAGGGTCCTTTTCAGGGGAAGAGAAAAACTTGATCTGGGATTTACCTGCGACTGTCAGAGGGGGTGGTGTGCTCTCATGAATAATCCAGAGGGAACCCAGAACCCTGGGTGTCCGCTACCCCGAAGTCAGTGGCCTGACTGACAGCAGAGCTGGGCTGATGGCTGTGACCTGTGGGGTCAGTTTACCCCAAAGTACTTATTTCTGCCCCTTGCCCTCCACAGCTCAGCTCTAACATAGCAAATACACTGAGGATGATTTGGGGGAGAATTCCAGGTGAGAGGATGGGCTTAGAAGGAAACTACTGGCCCCCAGGTCTTGCTGGGTCTGGGGATGAGCTTCAGGCTAGTGAGCAAGCCAGACTAATTATGTCAGCCTCAACTCATAGGGGACAGTAAAAACTGTGCCCCCAAGTATAAGCTGAGCTCTTCTGTTAGTAAGAACTAAACACAAGTCTGGAAGGCAGGGCATGATGAAAGATAGACTGCAGGGCATAGCACAAGGTTATCCTGTAACAAGGTTGGCAGAGAGGCAGGACCCTTTGAACATCACTGCTGCTGAATCTGCAATTATTTTCAAGAGGCTGAGACTACATTTGCAGATGCATGCAGGGAATGAACAGAAAAGTGGAAGATTCCTGAGTGAGTCGAGCATCTCCCAGGAGTTAATGTCATGCAGCAAAAGGAGCAGAGGACAGGTTCAAGTCCCACTGCAGCCAGTTTCTTCTTATGGGCCTCTGAACAGGTTTTGCCACCTATCTGGGCCTCAGTGGCATCATATAGACAATAAGAATGATGATGATGATGCTAATAAAATATAATAGCTAACGGTTTAGAGTACTAAGATGTGGCAAAATCACATCATATAGTATAATGTAATTATGTATATAGATCCAAAGTATGAGGGTTTGAGTCCTATCTCTGTGACTAATTAAATCTAGAAAAATTAACTTCTTTAAGATCTTATTTTCTCATATATTTTCTCATATATTATATTATTTTCTCATATATATATATATATATTAAATGGAGATAGTAGCAGTAGCTGGTTGGCATAGTAAAGGCTCAATAAATACTTGTTAAATGGATAGGATTGTGGTGGCGAGGCTTCCATAGGATGATGTTTATAAAAAGCTAAGCCTAATGCTTGGCACATAATAATCATTCAGAAAATATTGGCCATTGTTATCAGCTAATAGGAGAGAGTAAGCACAGTACCAGGTAAAGGAGAGGTCCTAGAGTTATACTTTACCGAGAGTAGGTAGTTTCTCCTCCTTTCTTTCCCAGTTGTGTGAGTGGGACTTCAGAATCCTTTCTCTCCCATTCCTACCCTCTATCTGGACATAGCTACAGAGACAAGCTAGTCAAGGATTTATAAATCAAAATAAAATCAATCTGCCCAACAGATCTGAGAAAAAGGGCATTGGGACTGGCACAGCGCCCTGGATAGTTGTAGCTTCTTTCTGGAATCCGCAGGCCTCCTTCCTGTTGTGCCATGCTGTTCAGGGCACCGGACATCTTGCTCTACCAGCTATTATGGGAAATCCAACCCCATTTGTACAGATCCTGGGCTCTCAAGAGAAGATGAGGAGTCGGCCCCTAAAAAACTGCTAAAGTGATTCCAGGAAGCAATGGCCTATCTCATTCAAAGCCAATGTTTTCGCCCAGACAATCCACTAGTGGTCGACCTAACCTACCAGAAATCCTCTTTCCTTTCTGTCTATCCAGACCAGATGCACCATGTCAGTGAGACCAGACCCAATGCTTCCCTTGGAGCTTAGATGTGACAGCAAATTGACCAATGAAACATGTGATCCTCTTATGCCTGGGCTAGCAACTCTGAAGAGACAAAGTTATCGAAAAATATTCCATGTTAAGGAAGTGGAAGAATAAGTGGTGTTAAAATGGCCAACTACCTAAAACAATCTACAGATTCTATGCAAGCCCTGTGAAAATCCCAGTGGTGTCTCCCCCTACCCACCATGACTCTGAAATCCATTGAAGCCATCTGCAGTAGAAACACTTGCAGTGCCATGACACTTCCTCCAAGTGAGCTTCTCACTGACATTTTCTTCATGGTGGTTTTCTGGCACAATTCATGGATCTGGCGTTAGTCTCAGGGCTGCCTTGACTTCAGGTATCTTGACCCATGTGGTAACTTGTTGAATTCTGCTCCTAGCCTCTAGTTCCAGCACATCCTGTTACTAATGTCTGGCATACCTAGAGGATTGTGAAAAACGAGCTATCATTCTGGTTGTATGGTTGACTTTTTTTCTCAAATCCTTTGACATTGTCAAATTCAGTCCATTTGACAATATATGTTGATAAATATATTTAAGTACATATGCTCATTGTCCAAAGTTGAATAAGAGAGGATTTTCACTTTCTATATTATGTATTTGCACATCAAAAATTTCCAAATTTTATGGAAAGATAATTTTTTGATAATCAGCAAAAACCACAATATGTTCACTCAAATCACGTCAAAGTTTTTGTCCCCTGTTAGGAGAGACGCACTGGAAATGCTACAGCAGACATCCAGCATGTGTGATCTGACATGAGCCCCACCTCCTTCCCTCGTACCTTGTCCACTTTATTCACCCCTTGCCTTGTTCACTCGGTGACCCCTTGTAAAGTGACCAAATATAAGTTCTGTTCTCCCAACTGACTGTCCCCACTCTCCTCTGTTCATACCTTGGAAGACCTTTCAACTCCCTGATGAATAAGCTAAGGACCTGTGAAGGTAACTGCCATGACTTGGGGGCAGAAAGGTGCTTGGAATATAAAGCCCCTTCTCTGGTCACCCCGGAATTCATGCTCTTTCCACACAATCAGTTATTATATGACAGGACCCAGTTGTTTTCTCACTGGTTCTTGACATTTGCCTTATTTTTCCAACTATATTTTAAATTCCTCATAGGCGAGTACTCTTTTTATTTTAGCTATATTTTTTATTTTTTCACATCATTCTTCATTTTGTGCATTTCTTCCTCTCAGTATAGGCAAGTATTCTAAATAATAGTTCTTTTTAATCTCACCTGGAAGAAGTTAAACAAGGTTTCTATACTCTGGGTCCAGATAATTTTCCCCATGAAGGTTGTCCTGCAGTATTTCTTAAAAGAAATCTCCCAGGACTCTCCCTCACAGGTTTACTTGACAAGTGATTAAAATCAAGCTATGGACTATGATTTACATAGTCCTTCATAACTGAGCACCAAACTAGCAGTAGGCTCATCATGCATCTTGCCTTCCTCTCTCACCCACAACCCGTTTCCAGTAATAATTAATTTCCTTACCATTCCACAATTACAATCGCACCATCATTATTTATGATTATTAATGCTTTGAAAATTTTCCCCAGTGTGTATATTGCTCCCTCTACTCTACCTACTCTGATCAGACCTCTTCTAAAATCCATTTCAGACAACTTCTTTTTCTGGAAAAATCCTTTTCTAGTTCCTGAGGCTCAGCTTTTCTCTCCGTCTCTGTCTCTGTCTCTCTCTCTTGATTACAGATACTTTTTTTTTGTTACCATTTCCAGCCTACTTGCATGATTCTCTTTGACTTTTTTGAGATAAAACTTGGATCTGATTCCTTTCTGTGGGTCCTTAGCAGCACCTTTTATAATATCAGATGAGTTGGCACTCAGCAAATATGTGTTCAATGAACTCATGAGCAAAAGACAGAAATGTTTTCCACGTAGTTGCCACGATAGATTTGAATGCAGAATGCCGGTGAACAATGAAAGAAAGGAGGTGGGGTGGGGGTGGGGTGTGGGCGGCGGGGGTCATTTTACTGGAAGTTAAAGGGATTAGCTCTTGCAACGCGCAGTGCAGCTGACCGCTCCCAGAAGGGAGACATCCAAATGTAAGATGCAGAACATTAAATATTGAAAGCAAAAGTTAAATATTAAATTTTAATATGAAACATTAATGCCAATAAACAAAGCCAGCCAGAGGGGGACAAAATTAGGACCAGGCCATAGCCAAAAAAGAGAAAGTCATGGCTCAGGCGGAAATCTGACCATGGCCTCGACTTTCCCAGCAGGGCTCATTGGTAACAGTCACACCCATCAAATTTCCCGGGAGAAGCAGTGGAGGGGGAAAATAAAACCTTTTATAACCCACAGTCATAAAACCCAAGTCTTTCCTACAAAACAAAACACAGTAAAGTGTTTCAGGACCGCCAAAGCTTCGGGACTCATGGCATACTGGAGCAAAAATAGAGGCAACAGAGAGGAAAATAAGAGGCTGCTGAACCCTTGGGGCAGGAATCCTATCTTTGCTTGTTCTGTGTGTGACTCGGCTTGTATGCAGCCAACACGAGCAGAAAGAAATAACAAGAGTTATAAAAGGAGCAAAGATAATGAGTTTGCTCCTGTTGATGCCAGTGGGGACTGAGTGAGAAAAAGCCCAGGGAGCAGAAAATGAACCTAGAGCTCAAAATGTTACTGGCCAGTGTCTAAAGCTTAGCTCAGTTGGGGATGTATGATCACGCATGTCAACTCTGACTGTTCAGGGCCAAGGGCCTACAACCCTACAGGACTCAAGCTAAGCTTGAACAGCTCATACATTGTGGGTTTTCCACCAAAAAGTGAACGGAGTCCTGGAGTCGGAGTCCTGGAGTCCCAGGTAAAACTCAGTCATTAACCAAGGAATTGGTTAGCTATCAAAGGATTTGGATAACTTACTCCCCTAGCTCTCCTCAAAATGCTTGCTACTCTTAATTTGTGAAAAGCTCTCAGTGTAAATTTGAAGGCTGGGATGGCAGGGCCAGATCAGATTCTTTGGAGGCAATCGAGTGAGGTATTAGGAATTGGAATCCATGACCATAGAAAGGAAATAACTTCATGGCATTGACCTACTGACTCAGGAAGACACAGAAGACTGTTTGTGTTGCTTTAAGCCTCAGCATTGAGGGGAGAAGTGGAGAACTCTGAGAGCAAGACCCCATCACAGCGAAGGTCTCACATAACCACTCCCCAAGTTGCAGGGAATTTCAGAGGTCACTGGATGCAAAGCCTCTACTTCTGGCCAAGCTCTCACCTAATCTGGGAAAGACATAAAAGTGTACAGTACATCAAGATGGGGAGGGCTCCCACAAGTTTCCTCTTTCCTCTTTACAGTTTCCAGGGGAAATATGGATGCGATGATAAAGGAATGAGAGTAATTTAGCTGGAAGGATAATCTTCAGAAGAAATTAGCAAGCATAAGGGGGGAAATGAGAATGGATTGGTGGTATAATTTTAACCATATGGGAGGATTAACTGATCGGTGCTATCGAGTAACCATATCAAGTGAAAGTCAATCAGGAGACAGCTTGGGGGAAAATTAGGTTTTCTTAAAAGAAGCCAGGTATGAAAATGGAAGCTTGATCCAAGATATGTGGACTCTATATTATGTGATTTTTTCCCCCTTAAGATCTCTTTCTTTCTTATGCGATATCATGTTGACTTTTCTTTCAAATCTATTTGAGCATTTTGTTTTTAAATCTGGTGGTACCTCTTTCTCCCCACTCTTGTCTATCCCCTGTAATCACATGATCCTGAAAAGACTTAACCTTAGGATAATCTGCCTGCTGGGTTTCGGAAGGGAATGGAGTGTTTTGGTGTAAGTCATGCTATTTTTGGTGTTTACAGTCTTACCTTTGTCTACACATGGGGTGAATAGAATTGGCTCTTCCCGTAAAATATTGCCTCATGCAAATAAATATCGAGCATGTTTTATAGCAAAAAAAAAAATGAAGTTGTAGTTTGTATGCTATCAGCAACACCACATTATTCTTAATGCATCAACAAATGCAGAGAAAAGATTAATGAGCCAGACAACCAGGAACAGAGCCCAGCTTTTATACTGGCTCACTGTGTGAGTCTGAGGTGAGTTATTCAATAGCACTCGGCCTCAAGTTCATGCCTGGAATATGATGGGATTAGAATGACAAATGCTTCTCAGACCATAACCTAGCCATGAGTGGCTCATGCCAAGGCCATGTAGGGCCACCGTAAAAGCCATTGGAGCAACCTTAGCTTCTTTGACAAGAGTTGCTTTTTTTCAGTCAACTTACGGATATATTGAACTTTTGCCTAACAAATTATGTTTTAAGATAGATCCATGCTTAAAAATTGAAAACTTACTGGGCTATAATAGATGGTCACTCATATTAAAACCTGCCCTTTTCTATTGCTTTTTACATACACACCAAACCCCTACTTCTGAGTACAAAAGGGCTATGGAGATTAAGTGAAATCTTTCCTTTCACATGTGTGAAAACCAAGAGCTAAAAGCAGAAGTGGTCTGCCCAAGACCTCAGTGGGTGACTGAGGAGGTCTAGTCTTTCCGTCATGTCAGGACCATCCTTCCTCCACTAGATAGTGATGGTGGAACCTGGTATGTCAACACCCTAGAGTGGCCATGAAGATACCATAGGCTGTTTGGTTTACACAACACGAAAGTATTTCCTCACAGAATTGCAGTCTAGATCAAGATGAAGAGGTCAATAATTGGTTTCCTCAAGACACCTCACCGTGGCTTGTAGACAGCCATCTTCTCCCTACGTCTTCTCTTGCTCTTCCCTGTGTCCTCGTCCCTTCTAATAAGGACACCAGGCATATTGGGGTAAGACTCACCAGTTGATCTCATTTCATCTTAATCACCTCTTTAAAGACCTTGTCTTCAAATATAGTCACATTTTGAGGTTCTGAAAGTTAGGACTTTAACATATGAATTTTGAGGGGGAAATGACTTAACTTAAAACATCTGATGATTATATTATGTTATATTAAAATTACCCAGAGGGCTTATTTTTAAAATTGTCTTCATGCCTTTGAAAAAAGTAACATATACACTCTAAGGAGAAAAAAAAAAAAAGATATCCAGTCCTCTGAAATCTCTTCCCTGAAAAATCTACTAATATATTTCCTTGTATAGCTTTCCTAGTATATACTGGGGAGATTTAAAGCAAAACGTCTCTACTGGGCTCAGACAAGAACATAGTCTAGGAGATGAGCCCCCAAATGTGTCCAGTGCTGGCACAGATATGAGGTACGCTGCAGATCCTCACTGCTCGGAGAGCTGAGAGGCCCAGGAGCAGCGCATCTCCCAGAGAGGCTGTGTGAGAGATGCCCGAGATCGGGGTTCCTCACAGACCTACTCATCCGAATCTACGTTTTAATTAGATCCTCTCTTAGGTAACTGGAACTTCGTAAAAAATTGGAGGAGCTTTTTCCTGAGCGTTCTGCTGGCTTTACAAATGAGTGAAGTTACAGAGTAGGCCTGACCAGAGCAGAGGAGAGGGGATGGATGTCTGGGGGTGGGGGGGTGGGGGGATTGTGTGTGCAGAAGGAAGACTTACCGGGGGGCCTGTCTTGTCCCCCAGGAAAAGAGAGGGAAAATACTCAAGCACCGCTTGGCTGTAACTTTCCCCCACAAATCCTCAGCGTCCATGATGGTATACCAGCTACTGAAAAGCCGACTTCAGATGATTCCTGTTCTGCAATCAGACAATCTTTTGCTGGGGAACTAATGTGCCCGCTGAGAGCTGGAGAATAGCCCCGGCCAACCAGAGCGGATACACTGCCGAATAGGCAACCTGGCATTCCTCTGGCCTGGTGCAATAAATTGCTGAGGCCATCATCCATGGCAGCTAGGCTGCCTGGCGGGCCCAGAAGGGAGGGAGCTAAGGAGGGAGGTGTCAGTCAGTCAATTAGCCATGGAAACAGCATTCCTTCCTCCAGGGTGGATTTTCCTCTTTTCAGCACCACTAACTCAAATGTCAAACAAGTTGTAACTGCCGTGGAGAGCAGGCCCTAGTTACAGTATTTGCTTTCTGAAAGACAGAAAACAACCCGCCCGTTTCGGCTTTATCTTTGGAGTTCTGGGATTTGGGACCGGGCCAAGTGAGCTGCTTGTTAGCAAGTTTTCTACTCCCACCCGGCTCCTATCCCAGTGCTGCTGCCGGGAGCCACATCTGAGCCCCCTTAGCTAGCGTTGGTTGCCACCCAGCACTGAGGGAGGCCGGGGGCCGACTACTGGAAGGGTCACTGCTCACCGCTCTCTGCAGCTGTGGCTCAATGTCAGTTGCAGTCAAATTAGAGCATGTTTCCAGCTTCTTAAAACCCACCAAGAAGAGTTAATGAGGCCTTGGATTCCACCCAATCCCAGAATGAACAGAGATGCCGTCCACCATCCTGTCCTGCCAGGTGTTCATCTCAAAGAGGCATTTACAGGAGCACTAGCTTTGGCAATTCCTTTTGGCAACAGCAATTGAGTCATGGGAATGACCACCTGGGGGGATGCATGCCAAGCGCTACTGGGACTTGCCTAAGACCACTTGGCATGGTGACTGCTGGGATCATAAGCTCCGGAGCCTGCTGGTTTGTGAGCTGCCTTAATGTGTGTCTGCGGCTTAGAGTGTCTGTGGGCTCTTCAGAGTGGGATGCAGAGAAGTCTCGCTGCTAGGCAGTGCTGATGAAGTCTGGGGGTAGATTCCCCCCCCAACCCTGAAGCTACTAGGGCACACTTGGCACTGACTAGGCTCTCCAGGTGGGTAGACACCAGCATCACAGCACCCTCAGCTTCCCTGCCATTGTCTTCTCCCTCCCTGACTTGGGGTGAAGATAAGGGAAATAGTGGTGGGCATTTGCTCTCCACTTGGAGGGACTCCAGAACAGTCCTTGATGCTCAAGGACTAAGAGGTTGTAGGAATCAAGTGAGCCAGGACTAGGAAACACTACGTTTCTTCTGAGTAGACCTGATGGCAGAATTCTATGTGGAGAAAATGGGGTTGGAGACAGGGTAGAAATGGAGTCAGAATTTGGGTCAGACAGGAACAGAATGTGGAGTGAAACAGCAGAAACCGAGTCTGGGTTGCTAACTTGTTTGTCCTGGCCACCAGTTGGTGTGAGTGGATAACTTAATTTTTTTTTAAGACTTATTTATTTATGCATGCAAACTGGGGTACAGACCAGAGGTGCAGGAGAGGTAAGAGGATTCATCAGAGACAGAGCAGGGAGCAGAACAGGTCGACTGATGAAGAACAGTGCTGAGGGGAGCAACAGGCCGTGGGTCAGGAGACATCTGCCACGCCATGTGGGTCACCTGGGGGTGGTGGGTGGCTTTAGCTTCCTAGTGCTGTGCTTTAACCCACCGTGCCAGCAGGCAGGGCCTGCATGACTTAATTTAAAGAAATGAAGGACTAAGCTGTGCACATAAAGTTCATGCATACCCATCTCCACAGCTCTGGCCGCTGTGTACTTTGGGTCCTCTGCTCTTTGCTCACAGTCCTAGGAAGATGCAAAACTTTCCAGGAAGTTTGCTTATTTTCTGGTCCACTATATTTTACTGAGGTATTTTCCTGGAGAATTTTTAAAATAAAATGCTCACTGGCTACAATAACAAATAGCCTTTTGGGGGCCTCTAACACATCAATCTGTGTACCAAGTCCTTTAAGTTTCTTATTTTATCTTCACAACAACCACCCTAGAAATGTATTTATTGCCAGAGAAATTTTATTGATGAGACATTTTTGGTGCAGAGAGGCTAAATAACCTACCTAAAATCATGTAGCTATTCAAGGGCAAAGCCAAAGGAAATTCTTGTGTTTCTTAACAGTGGTCTGCAGAACACACTGATCAGAATGTGGGTGCTTTATAAAAATATAGATTTTTGGTCCTAACTTAGACCAAGTTATTGTAGAGAGTAGTTTTGAGGATCTTAATAAATATTAAAATGAAAAAAAAAAATGTAGGACCCTACTACTGTATGGGGGGAAAAAACTCTGAACAAACTCTAGATACAAGTTTTGGGGACTCCATCCCAACCCCAGACACTGGAACTACAAATCCCATCAACACCAAAGACAAGCAAGCTGGGGCCTGAGGGTAGAGTTAAGCAGCCAGGTTGGGCTATAAAATTGCACAGGTGGGCTCTGGGGGCTCTCAGCCTTGTGTCTCATGGCTTGACTCGGAACTCTTCAAAGGTTTTCAGCATGCTACTGGGGACCCAGGTCAGCAGAACTGGTAGGACACATTCATCAACTTCTCTCTTTCTTTCCCTGAGTTTTTCATTTCCATTTCCCTTGTAAATAAACCCATTACCAACCTTTTTTTGCATGTGCCTGCAGTTGAATCTTAAGTGCATGGTGAGGACCCACTTCACATGGAGTTGTCCTGTAATACTGCCCCCCCTTCTCCCCTAGTAGCTGCAGTGCCCCTCTTTCCATCCTCCCTTCTCCATCAGGCTGTCTCTTAGATCCAGGACCTGCCACGAATCCAACTAGCTCTTTCCTGCAGGTGCAGCCCCAGTCCTTTTATTCTCTCCTCTTTTCCCCCATAGAACAAGGTCTAGCTTCATGCACGTGCCTCCTGCTGGGCCTGGATTGGTATTTTCCTTTTGCAAAAATACTTTCTCTCCTGCCTCAGTACTCATAGATCTGGGACCAGGTTGTCCAATCTACTCAAAGTCGGCTCCCTGGGGAAGGATCCAGGGGTAGGAGGGATTCCAGCTGTCTGCAGCTCCTAAGGGGAAGGATCCAGGCTCTACTCCAGGTCTCTGGAGCATATGACACCTAGAAGAAAGGCCATTTGGCAATGTGGGGAGAGCTCTGACTGGGAGTGAGCAAAATGGTTTCTAGACCTTTCTTGGTCACGGATTCCCTGCAGGTCATAGGCTTCTTGGAGCTTTATGTTAAGTGTTAAACAAGGACTGTGGAGGCTCCAGCCCTCCTTACTGTTGGGGATGTTGTCCTGTGCCAGAGTTCCTGGTTGTCAGCTAGATGTAGGGGTCATGCAGGGGGCCTCTCACCAAGGACGAAAGTCCAGGTATGAGGAACATATTGGGAAACCAGCATCTGCTAAAAACAGCAGGCAGACAGTAGAACAGAGATAATATGCTTTGACCAGCTAGAACAATGGAGTCCCCAACCCCCCACCCCCGCAATAGCCCCAGTCACTCCATCCTAACTTACTTCCCCAATAACTGCTTCCCCCAAGAATGTACACTCCATGCTTACTTGCCCCCAATCCTTTGCACTTGAATGTAATGATCATGAGACTGCCTTTGGATGGGGTTGCACATTATTCCCATGGACTTTGAGTAATCTGTCCCCCAGAGGTGACAAAGGACAGTTTCAAGGATCCTATTCCTCTCCAGGAGCTTGTGACTCTAAGACTTTTGGCCATCTGGAAGGTCAACACGGAAGGTGTGATTGGGGGCACTGGTGCATATTTTGTCTCAGACTCTGGGTCCTTCTGGCTAGTTTCATTATCTTCTTTGACATCAAACTATAGCATGACTAACACTTCTGCTTAAGAAAGGCTAATGCCTGATATGGTTGGAGATAAATTATTGTAGACATTTGGGAAGCAAAATTTCCTCAGTAACTCCCATTTGCCAGGCACCGTGCTAGGCGCTCATGATAACAGCTGACACTTGTTAGCATACACCCAGTACTGAATGCTTCTGGAGTCTTGTCTCACTTATTCCCTACACCAATCCTACAAAGTAGGTGTAACCGATAATTGGTGAAGAAGTTAATTAACTAGAGTCTGAATCTGGGCCTCCTGACCTCACACTCTTGCTCTTCAGCAGCCCACTACATCGTCTGTCATTAAGTCATCTCTGCCCTCAGAGACTCCTCTTCCATGGCCTGGTGAGGTCCCACGTCTCCCTGTCTCACTCACCACACAGACTTCCACATCCTTTGGTTGCCCCACTGCTACCATTTCCACTCTCTGTCTTGGCTAAGTCCCATTCCCAGGAAACCACAGTTCAGACTCTCAGCTTCTTTCTTGAGATGAGGCCCACTGCCTGCTTCTTGGGGCCCATCCTGCTCCATCTGGCCTGTGCTGCTTGTGGTTCTCTCACCAGTTCCATGGCAACTGGATCAGGCCCACTGCCACATCTGAGGCTCCCACATGTTAACCAAGTGCAAAGTCACATTCCAAAATTACCACACCCTGAGAGCCCAGCTCAGCTTGGCACGCACCCTTAGACACTCCTGAATAGAAAGCAACTCTGTAAGGCTTGCCTTGCCTCGCGCAATCAGGATCTCATAGTAATGCTGCTATTGTTCTTATTTTACAGACATGGAAATAGAGGTTAGACTATCCCAAGCCCAGACATGGGCAGATAGTTAAAATTTGAACACAGCTCACACAGCTCAACTCTCATACTATGAACTGGCATTTTTCTAATTTCAGTTATTTGTTTGCTTTTTTCATAATTTTTTTTTACCATTGCCTCATACTTTTGACCTTATGTTGTAGTAGTTTTCTTCCAAACAGCCCCATTCTTCTCCCACACCACTTTAATGTATCTTGCCTTTAAACCATAAAATCGAGGGAAAAAAATTACAGGCAGGGTGTGCTACTTACTTTTTCTGATCTATGCTCAAATCAAAAGTTTCATACATTTTATCGACATTCTGTTGCTGCCCTAAACTTTCCTCACAGTGCCTTCAAATGTGATTCTAAGGACAGGGATGATGAACAGCAATTTGGTGGGGCGGGGCCGGGAGCAGAAGAAGCCTGGACCAGGGGAGGAAAAGATGATGGTGCCATGACAAAGTGATCTGGCTTTGGGAGGAGACAGTCCTAACTGGCACTGAAAATTTAGTTTCCTGGACAGAAGTGACCTTTCAGGCCTCCTCAGTTCTGCCACCCAAGCTTTCAACCTCTTCAGAGGACCAGGGAGCAACCAGGCAACTAGAAAAGTGGCCCCCACTTCCCAGGCTTGCTTTGGGGATTTGGTGTGTGGTAGATACCAAGCAGGGGGCACTATGCTTGGCACAGTGGGGGAAGAGGGTAGGTAAGAATCTCTCCCAGCTGGAACCACTGCATCTGAGCAGGCACCCGGGCCTGTGAGGTCAGGCAGTGGTACAAAACAGGTAGCAATTCCTTCTCTTTCCTAGCCCCCTTTTTCCACCCCCCCCCACACCACCACCACCTGCCAGGAACAGGGAGGGAAAAGAAACCAGAGAGGAGAGGCTGGTGCAGCTGGAGCTAGGGAGGGCTGTAAAATAATCAGAGGGCAGCAGGTAGGTATCGCTTTGCAATGATTGCTCTGGAAGGTTGTGTCAAAGTGAGAGACTGAGTCGCAATCATGAAACATTAGCGCGTTGACACACGTGGCCCCAGAGGAGCGGGGTTCTCTGATTACGAAAGGGTATGACCTCTGCCCTGGCCCCTCAGAGCTGAGGAACTGAGGACATCTTAGCCCCAACAGGCAGCAGGCGATATTGGTGGGAGACCCTTTGCCCTGGAAGAACTTTGAACTCTTTGCTTACCTACAACCTGGGGCCCTGAGGGACTTCTTGGTGGGCCTCCTTGCTGGGGAGACATCACTAGATGTCAGCACTCCCATCAATGTTGGGTGGGTGGTCTCTTGATAGTGAGGCTGCTGAAAATCACATTTCTGCTTAATCCCAATCCCCTCTGCTTGGAATTTGCAGTCAAAGAAGACCTACTTTTGAAAGGCCGCGTGACTTATGAAGACCCTAAGTCTTTCTGCGTCTCAGGTTCCTTTTCTCTAAAGGAAGATACAAGTTGTCAAAGTGAATACAGTGGTTAAATAAAATATTGTGCACGAGGGCAAAATCTTTAGTTAACACCACAGGAAAGCACTATCAGCCTAACCTCTTTGTAACGATGGTTGGGCCAGTCTCTCAGCTTCAGTGTTGCTGGAATCCTGTAACTTTTGGGGAGGGCACAGAACGAGCTTCTGAGAATGACCTTCAGAAATAGGGCTGTGTTTGCTGACAGGAAAACCTGACTGCCTGTGAAGTCAAAGACTGATGCACAGAGGGGAGGGATTGGTGTGTGATCCCTTAAGATCTGTGAAAGCTGCGGGATTTTCAGATTTAGAGCAGCAGAGATGGTAACCCCAGTCTCATCCCTTTGGTGCTATTAGTGCATTGATGTCCACATGTCCCCTAATTAAGACTTGGCCTTCGTAAAGCTCCCCCATGAAGCCCCATGTTCAACCCCTGTGATCCTCATCATATTCACACTCCTGTGTGGTCTCTTCGCACAGTGGGGCAGAGATGTCTGTGTGACCCAGAGACTGTAACAGAGGTATAAGATGTGACTGTCAATGCTGGGGTACAAAAGGTACCAAGGCTTCCTCCTTTGGCTCTTAGGTTATTTGTCCACCATATTGTACGACACTGAAGCAACTCTATGGAGAGGATCCAAGTCTTTCTGCTAACAGCCAGCACAAGGTGCCAGCTATGTGAGTGAATCTTGAAAGTGATCCTCTAGCTCAGTTAAGTCTTCAAATGACTGCAGATCATATCTTGGCTGCAACCACATAAAAGCCGTTGAGCCAAAACTGTTCACCCAAGCTAATCCCGAGTTTCTAACCCATAGAAAATATGAGTGATATAGATTTATTGTGGGTCTAAACCACTGGGTTTGGGGATAATGCATTATGCAGAAATAGATAAGCAATTTAGAACATCTTTAGAAAGCTCCATGCCTTGTTTTCCACGTTAGTGGAAAGCACTTGTCATTGAAAGGGGCTGTGTTTAAAAAACCAGAGAAGTAGTTGAAAAAAAAAACGTTAGAAACTTTAGTCCTGTGTTCCCAAACTCCAATTCACAGATCTGCATCAAATCTCTTTGGGAATTTGTGAAGATACATATTTCTGGGTCTTATCCAGAGGAATTTGGATTCATGAGAACATGAGCTTACAAATCTCTGTTCTTAAAATTCTCTGGTAGTTTTTGTTGAGCATCGAGACCAATGTCATCATTTTACAGATTAGACAGTGCTGAGACAGGAAGTGACCCATCAAGACCACCAAGAAAGGCAGGGGGCAGAGGAAAGAATAGAGCTCAAGGATCCTGGAGTTAGGTTGGAAGCTCTTGCCCCAAACTCAGATACATCAGGAGATCTGAGATGTCAAAACATGAGGGCAGCCCGGAGACAATCAGCTCAGGTGTGGAGACACCGCGCTGCCCATTTCCTCTTGGGGATACTGGGTGGGCCGCTGGAGGCAGGCAGACAGGCTCCACTGGTGCTGTGGCTGGACTAATCACACCCAGCTCTGTACAAATGCCAGGTAATAGCACCATAATGAGCCTGCTGTGCTTTTAAAGTAGCACGGAAAATGGCATTTGAGTGAAGATGGCCGCTGGGTTTAGGATGGACTTCCATCTGCCACTCCAGCCAAATGCCGCAATAAAAGTGGGCTCGCTGTGACCATGTTTACCTGCATGACTGTGTGTGCTTCTTAAAATAACCAGGATGGGAGAGAGTGCAAAGCTGTCTGCAGACCCGAAGTCACGGCCAGGTGCCTATGAAAGATGTGCACACACACGTCTATTTGTGTGTTCATTGCTACTGTCGCATCCTGGACTCCCACAAGCACGAATGAGTGCAGACACAGGAAATGTCTTTGATGTCCTGCATGCCTCTTGTCCATTCTTGGTGCTCCGTGAGGTGTTTTGCAAAGCCAACATCCCATATTTGATCTGAGCGAGGACTGACATGGAGTCATCAGTCCCCGACTTTGTAAACATTTTCGGAGTCCCAGTCACAATGTGTACCGAGAGCCCCGTGAAGATCAAAGGCCTCACCTCTGCCACAGTGTTTGCTGGAGGAAGGGATGCGGACAAGCAGGTGTGAGGGCACCTGCAGAAACATCACAGGAGAGCTTGGGGGATAAAGGGTCCCTTACCCACGCTACTGCCCCCTCATTGTTCTCATCCCCTCAGTTTGGGGCTTGGGCCTCTCTCCCTCTGGGTCTCTTGCCAGCTGAAGCAGGAGGGGGTGTTAGGGAGCTTGGCAGCTTGGCTACTCATCAGTCTTTGACTTTAATGTCCTAGTTCTAACAACTAATTGCAGGTGATTCCAGCAACTGCTCCTCACTCGTTCTTCCAGAGGCTTTTGATATATGTGCTTCTATGAGAGTTATTTATCATGTTGTATTACAGAAATTTGTTAGTGTGCCCAACACTCCCACCTTCTAGTGCTGGGACTCTTTGAGGGCAGCAACTGTATCTTGCTTGCAGCTGTATCCTCAGCCTCTCGCCTTGTACCTGCAGCCCAGGAGGTGGGCAGCAGCAGGGGATGAACAGAATTCGATTTAGGTCCTTGTTCCTGCAAACAGAACTTTCCTTGAGCTCCAGGATTTTAATACCCTGTTCCTTGTCTATGGCTCCTTTTCTTCTAGACATGGCCCTCTCACTGCCTAGAGCAAGGCTCAGTGACTCGTCTGAGACCCCAGGTTTTCCTTCTATCCTGTCTTACTCCCACCAGTTCCTGCTTCGGCTGGTCATCTGCCCCCTGCTCTCTCAGCCTAAGCCAGATGGCAGATGTGGAGAGCCAGCCCTCTGAGTACCCGCTGAGGCCTGCACAGTGTCAGGGACCTGGGCTGCTGGACCTGCTGCCCAGGCTGAGGTCGTACAGAGGCCCACCCTGTTTCTCAGTGGTCACATCCAGCTGCTACTTCCAGCACCTATAGGGTGCAAGAGCCTTTCTGAGAAAGAATAATAATGGCGGGCCGCCCTGGTGGTGCAGCCAGTAAAAGCACAGCACTAAGAAGCTAAAGCCACCTCAGCATGAGTTCCATCCCCACCCCAAGGTGATCCACATGGTGCAGCAGACCTCATCTGACCCACCCGCTGCTCCCCTCAGCAGTGTCCTTCCTCAGTCCACCTGTTTTCCTCCCCTCTGTCTCTGGTGAAGCCTCTTACCACCCCTGCACTTCTTGCCTGACCCCCAGTTCTGAATGCATAAATAAATCTTTTTTAAAAAAGAATCATATCAGCAATGGTTATCATAGCCAGTCAAAAACAACTGTGTAGCGAATGCCACGGGAATATCTATCATTCTGCACTTAACATGGGCAGAAAGTGAGGCTCAAAGGGGTCAAGTAACTTGCACAAGGTCACGTCATTTCTGAAGAGCAATGGAAGGGGCACAATGGGGCTGAGCGTACATGGGCCATGGGCTCAGAACACCTGGATTGAAGTCTGATTACTCTTGTGCATATCAATCCCCGGACAATGGATTCCTGGAGCCTTACTTGTTGAATAAGGGAAACAACAGCTGCCTTACTGCGTTATGACAATCCCATGGGCTGTATCTGCAGCGTCAGCACAGAGTTTGACACTTAGTAGGTCCTCCATAAATGTCTATTTCTGTCCCTTCTTTTCTTGGTCTCTTTCAATTCTATCTTGAGTTCAGAAATGGTGACAAAAAGAAGACACACTGATATAATTTCTGATCAGCATTGTAGAGCTATACATCCCCCTGTCATCTCTATTTCATTGTTTCTATCGGGTCATAATGAGAAAGTATTCACCCCTCTTAAAAAAAATCCTTCTCATGACAGAGAATTTATATTCCCCTCCCCTTAGAGTTAGATCATTGTGAACGTGACAAGAAAGAGCCTTATAGAGAAGCAATTATCCCAAGCAAATGAATTCCACACACATTCAAAGGCAAAGATTACAATGAGAACAGAGACGTACATTATTAGGAAATTAAAGTGGAAATCAAATAAGGATTAGGAACCCCGAGTCTCAAATATTTAATTGTCATAATTGCCTAATTAAAGTGGCTTTTTAAGCACTCCTCCCCTTCGCCCGAGAGTGCTAGAAGGGCTCTATTGCCAGGAAGACAATCACAGCACTTATTATACTTATCATAACATGAATGCTGACCCCTGGCAAACCTTTTTGCTGAAAGAAAATTTACGCTGCCTTTTCATTCATAGCATCATTTAGCAACTACAAAGCGAGTGTCTACTAGCACACACTGTTTCATAGGCAGTCTGGGGGACACACCCAGGAGGAAAGTGGGTGTGGTGGCCTTTGAAATAAGCACGTTGAACTTATTTGTATTACCTGAATACTGCTCATAGTTTACCAAACCATGGTCCCTCGCCTAAGGATAAAGCTGGGTCATGACAAGGGGGAGACTCAGACTGGCGGGAATAAAAGGGTTTAAACTGAGATGAGTCTTGAGCAGAACGAACGTAAAGAATGAACCAAGTGAAAGAGACATAATCCTTTCTCATTATGTCCCTCTCTTCCTCTAGGGTGAAAGAGAGAAAGTCAGTTGGATTTGAGGGTGTAAATGCAGGTGCGCCCAAAGATATCTCTTTGGTTAGCACCTGTCTTCCCATACTAGACTGAGAATATTTTGAGGGCAAGCATTGCATCCCTCTGATTTGCTATGCCTTGCACGTCATCAGGACTTTCAAAATGGGCTGGTTAATTGATTTAAATTGAATGACCTTGATGTATTTTAGGAGGACAGAGACCTGGGGGTGGCTGAGCCAAAATGGATACCTACTATACTTGACACATAGTAGATGCTCATTAAAAATGTGTTGAGTGAATGAATCCATGAATGAATGAATGTTAAGCACTGTTCTACACACTGGAATAAAAAGATGATTTATTCATAGCTCTTGCCCTTGAATAGCTCCAAGATGAATGAGGGACATGGATTTGTGACCAGTTAATGAGAACCCAACCTAATCTAAGATGAGTCATACCATTTATCAAGCACAGAAGCTGGCATCTCATTTTCATTAATCTAGGGACTGCTGCCAGGATCATTTTTGTGGGGCTACAGACTATCTCCTCAAATTGGATGTACACTTTTTGAGAGCAGAGTCCTGCTGTGTAGAAGCCTACCACTTTGCATTTTCTGGATAAAGGCATGAGTGAAAAGACAATGTAACTCTCCTTGAAGGGAAAAGTTTGCCTAGGGTCATGTTCATATTATGATAAGTACTGTGATTATCTTCTTAAGTAAATCCTTTGCACTGATGTACCAGAGTGCATCCATGTTGTCCTCCTAGCTTGACAAGTAGTTCTTCTCTGTTATTCAGGACATCTCTAAAAATTAGATGGGACTGCTTTTAAATCCTGTAAAAACATGATACCCAATTCTATGGGGGAGAAATAAGGAAACATAACTTGATCTCTGCTTTCAAAGGTTTGAACTCTAGCTGAAGGGACACAATCAAGAGCCACCCAAAAGATTAAATTAGCAACACCCAAGGGGATAAAATGAAATAAAAGTTCTCATATTTGAGAAATGGTAATATGCCCCTGACCCCCTCTGCATGGTCTTTTAAAAAATTATATATATATATATAGCCCCGTGCTCTCGTCCCACGCCAGTTTTGATCGTATTCCCCTCTATGCCCCATAGAATAGCTCTGTTTTATAATTGCTTGTTGATTTTAGTTTTTGCCTTATTACAATTACTTTCTGCATGAGATTTTGCCTGCTTCAGTATCCCCATTCCTAAGTGCCATTGTCCTCTGAAATGAATCGTTTAGGCTCACGATGTTGTTTTCGTGGAATCAAGCTATGTTTCCATGACGCTGGGTTAAAAATAAAGTACTGGGGCCTAGGACGGTCCCAGAGAACCCCAGGGCAAAAGGGGTGGCAAGCACAGGAGATGTGTAGGTAACTGATTATGTAAGAAGTCAGAGAGAATGACTCACTTGGAAGATGGTATTTGAACTTCTCCTTGAAGAATGAATAGAATTCTATATGAGGAAGTGTGACCACGTAAGGAGAAGCGGGGCCTAGGTAATGATTTGATACATGAGTTAAATCCTGCTCTTATCCCCTTTTTGCAATTGAGGAAACCAAGCTTCAGCAGGTTGAGTCCTTTGCCCACAGACAGCCGCGCCCAGAGTGGTCAAGCCAGGCTTGGGAGCCAGCTGCGTGGCTTTGAAGCCCACTCATGTTCCCCACAGAGCCCACGCAGGGGCACTGGGGATGACAGAATTGAAAAGTCAACTTGATGCACTGAAATCAATGAGCTAGAGCATTTATAAAAATAGAACTGGAACCCTTTTCTAATTTTTTAGCCCTTACATTTGCTTTCATTTGACTGAGTCGTGTAGTTATTTTTGCTTTCACTTTGAAAGTGAAATCTCTGCAGGTCGGGGAGCAGTCGTATGACTGACAACGCCAGTGGCATTCAAACTCCAGGTCAGCTATTTCCAATGTCTAGCCTCTGAAAGAAAACAATCTTCTTTGAGGAGAAATTAAGAAAAAAAATGGAAACAACAGAGGAACTAAGGGAATGGGACCACAAGAAAATGCATTTATAAATATTACTTGGATTTTCAACGTTTATATCAACTAGATACAAGAATCTCTGTGTACCAGGGGTCTTGCAAAAACTGAGAGTGGGAGATCTCTGTTGTTTACTTAAGAGGAGGTCAAGCCAAGAATATTAAGATTTGCTGCAAGTGCCTGAAAAGAAGGAATTGGGGTTGAAATAGAAGCAAAGTTCAAAAGGAGGAGGTCTGATATTTTCAGAGTAGGTACAGAGATGCTTAATAATTTACTTCCTTGCAGGAGCCGATGTAACACTTGAAAGCTTCAATAAATAAGCATAATGGGTTCCCTTTAAAAATGTATTGGTTGGCAATTTATTTACTCATGTATATGCATCTTATGGTATGTGACATGTTCTCTTTCCTCTCCGAGGAAAAGTGCTCTATAGGAGGCTTTAATTAGTGATGGCAGCACACACAGAAACTCTTTTCCATACTTGACTGCCCTCCTTCTTCTAGACTTCTAGATCTGTTTTCTCTCCTTTCATCTCTTTTTCCTTTTTAATCTTTCTCTAACTCTTCTCCTGTTTCTTTCCTCACCCTTTCTATTTTCTCTCATTTCCATTCTTTTTCTCTTCTATGCTCTCTCATTCTTCTGATTCTTTCTCTTCTTTCTTTCCCCATCTTTCCTTTCTCTCTCCTTCCTTCCTCATTCTCTCCAACCCATTCTTGTTCCCTTCCTGTCCCTATTCCCTCCCTCCCTTCTTTCTTCTTTCCCTTTTATCTTTCCTTTCTTCCTTCTCATTTACTTATTCATGCTTTAACAAATTTCAACAAGTCTGGTCCCCAAATTTCCCATTGCATGGGTGGAAACTTACAATGGTATGATCTAGTGTTACTGGTAATATGAAGGCTGTTTGTTGGAGGTACATATCAGGGTCAGGTAATATTCTGGATATACATATGTTATGTATAAACTATGTATACATACATAAGTATAAATTATGTATACATACATATTTATATATACGTGAAAATTATATGAAATTTCTATGCAACCATTTGAAAATATATAGCCAAAGTTTGAAAGACAGACATGTACATCAGCCCAGTAATTCTACACTGGAGAAGTTCTCCTATATGGGGGTGGGGGTGTGAGTATGGAGGTGGGGGGTTAATCCCTTGAATATGAAGAAAAATTTAATGTAAGAAATGTTTATCATGGCTTATTTATTTTCAAAAAATGATGTTGTATTTAGTCAATGAAGTTGAATCTATTTTTGGTAGGGATTGGAAGAGGAGTCTGGAAATACTTTCTGGAAGAGTTGACAAGTAAGCCTAGTCTTGCATCAGTAAAGAAATGGTTACTCCAAAAACATCATCAACAAAACATTTTGAGCAACTGCTAAGTGATATTTAATATACTAGGTGTTTGACATGCTTCCATATCCTTTCTTGAACACTGGCTACATTTGTTGCTTGTTTCAGTGCCTTGACTGACTGATGGCGATTTATATTTTCATGAAGTTATGTGACCTAACAAAGTATGTGACTCTCATAAGCACCATACATGTAGAAATGAGGAAGTTGCAAAAGTTTGTCATTGTACAAGTTTGTTTCTTATTTGGGAAATGGTTCCTCACCATTCTTATTAGGTTAGCTCCCGTTTTGAAGCCCAAATGAAGTTGATACTCATGTCATGAAATGATGGCAATGGTTACTGAGGAAATCTAATCAGGGCTGCTATGTACTATAATCTTACTAGTTGTTTTCACTGTAGGTATGCTTAGCTGCTTAGAGAAGGGACACGTTAAGAACACCATCCCTACCTTTCCATGCTACTTGTGCTAATCAGGCACCATCACCAAAGAGAAATGGCAACAGTAAAAAATCATGTGACAGTTTTTAGAACATGGCTCCATGTATTTGCTTTCTCAAGATAATTATATAAAGAAGACCAAGCAAGTTTTAATGCCCTCACCTGACAGATGAGAAAATTTATGTCCAATGAGTACAAATAGTATGGCTGTGGTGTAAATCAGTTTGTTCATTTTTGAAAGTAATTTGAAAGTAATATATATTTGAAAGTAATATATTCATAGCAACTTAAAAACATGAGTATTCTTTCACTGTAATAATTCTACATTGGAGGAACTGTCCTTAAGAGAGAATCCAAAAATATGTTAAAAACTCTGTGCCCAGAGACTTTATAGCAATGTTATTTAAAATAATAACCAGCAGCCACTAACAGGTTCAGGGCTAGAGCAAAGATTAAATCAAAGGTTTTTAATAAAATGGGAACATAATAAGTTGTAATGTTATATAAGGAAAATAAATTATGCATACAACAATGTGGTCACAACCATGCAAAATTACTAAAAGGAAATATTCCAAAGTACTGTCAGAGATTTCTTCATAAAAATACTAATAATGTTTTAAAGTAGCATCTAGCCTACTATCTTAAGATACTATCTAAGCATTTTTTGTATTTAATTCACTCAATTCACGTAACACTGTATGGACTGAATGTTTTCAAGCAATGGCTTTAGGAGGCAGGGTCTTTGTGAGGTGATGAGATACTGAATTAGTGTCTTTCTAAGAGATGCCAGAGAATTTGCTAGCCCTTCTGTTTGCTATTGAGTACACAATGAGAAGTGTCCTCAACTGTACCCAACCATCCTAGTACCCTGATCTTGAACTTTTAGTTTCTAGAACTGTAAGGACTAGACTTTTGTTGTTTAAACCATCCTGTATAAGGGCTATTGGTATATTTGTTGGAACAGCCTGAACTAAGACAATATCCCTGTAAGACAAACACTATCTGGATAGATGAAGCTAAGTCATAGAGAGATTACATGACTTCCATGGGCTCAGAGCTGGTAACTAGCAAGGCTGGACTGCAGGCTTTCTGGACCCTCTCTGACAACTAATAAACACACAGTGCTTGTTATCGGGTTTCTAGATAAGTCTAGATCATCTCACTTAATTCTCCATTATCATTGTTACTGTAATGATTGCAACTTTACAGATAGAGAAAAGAGTGTTTGAAGAAAGTAAACCACTTAAGTCCCTACAACCTTAACTCAGGCAGACCATTTCAATATCCTTGCTTTTGGGCCATTATAATCATATTATTTCCTACATAGGAAAAGTTTGATGACTCCTGATTAAATCATCAGTGAACTTGTAATCATATTATTTCTTTTCTGTCCTAAACTTCCTATAATGAAATGTTTTTCACTATGATGTCAATGAGAAGTCACCTACCCAGCCCATCCCACTGCTTATTCATGCAAATAAAGTTCTATTGGAACACACCCAAGCCTATCTTTGTATTATTTTACCTAGTGCTACTCTTGTGATGACATGAGACACAGATCATATAGCCACACACAGTAAATAAAGAGCAATCTGGACCTTCATAGGAAAAGTTTGCTGACTGCTGATTAAATCATCAGTGAACTTGGAAGAGAAACAAGGGAACTAGAATCCTGCCTGATTGCATGGAGACAGGAGTTAGGCAGTAAAATGATGAAACCCACCTCCAAGTAAGTTTGTAAGGGTGACACATTCAGCCCCAGATCTGTAACTAGACTTCCCTTCTCAGATTAGATGAAATGAACAGACCTAGAACAAATGGTATGACTAGCACATTGTTTTCATCTTAAAACCACCTCATGAAAGCCTGGATAGCTATAAAAGTGGCAAAGAATGACTCTGGGATCCTCTGTAAACCGCCAACATTAAAATCATTTTGAAAGAGTTGGGTGTGTCCACAGGATAAGAAAACCAAGCAGACAAGTGACAATTGAGAGTGTTTTAAAAGAGTATTAAAGACATTTCAGAAGTTTCCATCTATACAGACATGCAGAAAATGGGAAGGCACACCCTTTAGAACTAGAATTAGAACTGGGGGCATTCCAGCCTGGGAGAAGGGTGGAATATTTAGCATCCCCTGAAATTGAAATATGGCCCAGGGGACTAGAGGTCAGACAATAGAGAATCGGGCCATAAAGTAAAGTTGTAAATGACAGAAAAAGTGAAGTCAGGTTTCAGGTTTTAAGCTAGGTAAGTGTTTGTCTCCTGGGGCTGGAGATGTTCTTATAAACATGGAAAATTAAGGAAGTCTAGAGTTGTGAGGGGATGGAGAGAGAGAGAGAGAAAAAAACATTTTGAGTCCTACTTGCCATATATACTATATAGATAGATGTATATACATATATACTCATGTCCTCCACATGAAATGTTACATGCATTATTTCACAACACATTGGTGCTATCCCCAACTTACAGATGAGGAAACTGAGGCCTAGAGACAAAGAACTTGCTTAGATTACCCACTTATTTATAACGATAAGAAAGGTATCCTGGGTGCCAAATATATAATAGTTTAGAGGGTAGACTCCAGGTCAATACCCCAGTTTTGTGTTTCAACTCTGCCCCTTATCTTCAGTAACTCACTCACCTGTTTCATGGCTCATTTTCTGCACCCATAAAAGAGTGCAATTGCACCCACCTTGAGCACCATGAGGAGTTAATGAATTCTTCAACACTGACTGGCATACAAGGAGCTCGTATGCATGTTTAAGTTAGAACCCGTTTTAGATCATGTCCTAAGCATGGTCTCCTACACATTATTCATGTCATTGAACAATACGTCTACAATAGATACTCCCCATTTTATATAGGAACACCAGAGGGTCCTACTCCCGCAAACAGGCACTTTCTCAAATGGCACCAAGGGTCAAATGCAAAAATCCTGACTCCAGAGCTGATACTTTTTTTTTTTTTTTAAAGATTTATTTATTTATTCATATAGAACTGGGGTACAGGCCAGAGATGTGGAGGGTGAGAGGATTCACCAGAGACAGAGTGGGGAGCAGAACAGGCAGATCGACGAAGTACACTGCTGAGGGGAGCAGCGGGTGGGTCAGGAGATGTCTGCCACGCCATGTGGTCACCTCCGGGGCAGGCGGGAATCGAACTCATGAGGAAGTGGCTTTTAGATTCTCCGTGCGGTGCTTTAACCCGCTGTGCCACCAGGGAGGGCCAGAGCTGATACTTTTAAACAATTGTCTCCACCACTAGTGAGGACTAGTGGTCTCTCTGACCCCACGCCCATGAGCTAGATGGTTTATGACTTGGTGCTTCTGCTCTGTTGGAGGACATTTCCTCATGGAAACCCAACTGGCTCCAAACCCTAAGCGTCTGGTTCACTCTTTAGGTCACCTTACTTCTCTTGTCTGGGTCGGAATCCACCAGATTCTGTCAATATTCAGAGGCTATGTTTAATTTCTTTTGTCATTTTAAAGGACCTTGCTCAGGATAGTTTCCAGTTGGGCTTTTCTAGTGCCTTCAATGTGCTCTGGGAAGTGGATAGTTCAAGAAGGATATGTGGGCAGGAGACTAGTAGAGGTGACCAGGTAATTGGAATCCAAGGATGTAATTCAAGGGCTGTGCATTAGTTTGCTAGGGCTGCAATAGCAAAGTGGCATGGGCTGGCTTAGTTGACTTCATGTATTACTGGATGTTTAGAGTCCAGGTTCAAAGTGTCAGCAGGATTGGTTTCTCCTAAAGTATCTTTTCTTGGCTTGTAGATGACCATCTTCTCTCTGTCTTCACATGATTTTCATTCTGTGTGTCTAGTCCTAACCTTGTCTTTCCATCAGGACATCCATATAACTGCATTTCACTCAAAAGGCACAGTCAATAACTACAGTCAGATTCTGAGGTCCTGGGGGTTAAGACGTTAACATTTTGACTTTGGGGAGACACTGGTCATTTGTGAACAACCAAGTCTGTATGACTGTGGGAAATATCTATAATCCTCAATCTGAAAAATGGAACACATGCCTCACAGGACTGTCATTTAAGGCAAAGGTGACTTAAAGCTAATATAACAACATTTGGATCTGAGAACTTATCTCCCAGAAAAAACAAAACACACAAGCATGCTTGCAACATACTTGGAATCCCTGCCTAACTTTAGACATTATACTTTAACTTGGCAAATTGGATTAACTCATTTCAAAGGCACCAGAATAATGAAGGGTTTAGAATAGAGCACTGGAAGGAACAGTAGAGTAAATCAAGATATTCAACTCAAAAAGGAAAAGACGGGGCAGGGCTACACAGAGCTTTCTTAAATTACTCACTGACAATGACGGTGAAAAGGGAATGCAATTAGTCTAACTGTTTTGGAGAGGAAATCCAATGATACAAATTGAAAGGAAGGAAAATTTCAGTCCAACTTAAGAGGAATTTCTAATAGAGTCTCCAAACTTGAGCTTCTGATCTCAGAGTATGTAAGATGATTTTGGGGAGTATCTTCTTTGCCAAACACAGAACTAGGCAAATTCACACAGAGTGGAATAGAGAGGAATGATCCCCCACTATGTAGGGGGTTGGAATAGCTGGTATCTAAAGTCTCTTCTGATTTATATTTCTCTCTCCTGTAAACGTTATAGCTTGTAAGAAAGGGGAACTTCAGCAAGTAAATCTTAGTTAATGGCATGATATTATAAGGAAAGAGAGATTCAAGTAAAACTTTAGTGCAGAAAGGTTAATTTCTCATAAAGACTGGGACTGGAAAGGAAAGTGTTTGGGGTGAGAAACAGTTCCTCTCTTCCTCACTGTGTGTGGTTTCTGGATGGCCCTGTTAGCTTCAGAATCTAGCTGATCATCCGGGTCCAGCACACTCAGCTACTAAATAAAACTCCTGACTTTCAACTCCAAAGTAACTCAGCTTAATGGATACCCATCCTTGCTTCTGTCAGATATGGCAAGGATAGACTGGGAAGGATGGGTTGCTGGGCTCAGGGAGCTTTTGTGACCCGTCTTTTCAAGAACAGGTCAAAGATTTGAGGGGATAGAATATGGTTAGGTATCTGCCCTATGTCATGTTTGACACTGGGAGTTCTCAAACTCCTAGAGATAGATTTTATTTTTACTGCAGCTTCTCTCAGACATTGATTTGTTAGGTATTGGGTAGGGCTGAGGAATCTCCAGTTTTGAATTTCTCATATAGGTGATTCTAAGTGGCCTCTGTACACCACTGGATTCTGTCCTTCGTGCTGCTCACGTTCCTCTTTTCAATCAAAATGTACCCTTTATCTCATAGGAATGTTTTTGTACCTCTCTACAACATCTATCAGATTATCCTTACTCTAATTTTGTCTTATATCCTCAACTGAGTTATGTGGTCCTGGAGGGCACAGATTATTTCTTTGTCGTCTTGTCAATTCCTACAGCATTTACCACAGGGCCTGGCACTGCATGGATTTTCCATAAAATCAGTATGATTCTGGAAACCTACAGAAAGCCTCATTCACAGGATATTTCCTGCCTTCCCCAACCCAGGGAGGGAAACCCACTGCAAAAATGCCTAATTGTTCTGTGATTTGACATAGCTGGGTAGTCAGATTGGGATGAGGGTGATTAATTACAAGCAACACGCTGTGCTGCCCTAGAGGCTGGTAGCCTGCGTTACACAGTCAATTAGCTACCAGACACAATCATCTAGGTGGTTATTTATTAGTGGGGATGTCTGAGCAGTGAATCCTGTGAGGCAGAGAACAAGTGAGGGGATCTGTCACTGTGGCCTCCAGGCAGAAAAAACAGAGAACCACGGGTGGAGAAGGGCTTCCAAGGCCCCTGAACAGGGACCATTCTCTCCAACTCAGGCACTTGGGCAGGCTCTGTACAACTCAAGATAAAGAGGAGCTGAACAAAGTAATTTCGACCACGGGGGGACAAGTCATCAGGGAGAACACAGAAGATAATAAGAACCATGCATGTGAAGTCTCCAGCTGATGGGAAGAAAGAGGTCACCATAAAAGATTCCAGTCATTGCCTGACCCCAGTAGATGGGGTGGAGAAAGAGTGTCAAAAGACAGCTACTGTGTGATGTGCCCTCCCCACCCCTCGCTAGAAGGCAAAGGATCATCACTTTTGACCAGGGTGGTCTTGAAGAAAGTGGAAAGTCAGCCAGACTTGGAGGGAACAGGGAAAAGAATTGTAGGAAAGATGGGAAAAAAGAAAGCATAAGCTTGTAGACACCTCCATTCACAGTGTACTTGACGTTGTAAAAGACTGTGCTACAGTGGAAACAGTGTGGCAGGTGGGAGCAGACTCAACCTGATTTTGAAAATCCTGGTTTTGGCCCTGACTTTGGGCAAATTTCTTTACCCATCTGGGACTGTTTCCTAATCTGTAAAAATGGGAAATGCTATTTATCTTAATGAGTGTTTACAGAGATGGATTGAGATAATCATGTCCATGGAACTCTTGGCAGGTGTTCAAAAAGTGATCACTCGTGTTATTATTACTCCTGAAAATAGAGCCAGAAAGCTGGTTGACCATTGCACAGATGAGAAACCGGGGATTAGAGAGAGATGATATTTATTCCAGATTATAAATTGGTAAGTGGCAGAATCACCATTCAAACCCATGTCTGTTTGATTCCAATGCCCATGTCTTTCCTAGAATATATTTTTCTTTTGAAATTTTCTTTGCCCTTGCCTTTGGTTTTAAAATGATCATCATTGAAGTGCTATTAGCTTACAACACTGTGATTTAGGGTACAGGATTCAAGTGTAGATTGCCACATCACCAAGACAGCAATCATCCTTAATTCTAGTCCATTGGGCACTCCCCACGCATGTTTGCTCCACCCTCCGCCCTCCCCTTCTTGAAACCTCTATTCTGCAGTTAGATTTCAAGGATTTGTTTTATTTTGCTTTTGTTTGTTCCTTTGCAAACATTAGTGAAATTTGTATGGAACTGCCAAAGACCACAAGCGATGTCATTTCCCAGAACACCTTAAAGAGAAGCAGACAACACAACACAGGGTATGTTTAAAAGAAAATGAACACAAAATGTTGTGGGGAAGTGGAAGTTCATGGCAAGAAGCATGCTTAATCATGCTAACAATTTAGTCCAGAATTACAATCATCAACTTTGACTGCTTTGAGCTCCCTGCCCAGCCCTGTCCCCTCTCTCCTTTCTCCTTTCTTCGGCCACTCTGAGTGGTCTTGCTTCCACGGGATTTTGTTGTTTCCTATTTTTCCATTTGCTCATTTTTTAAGTTCCTGAGAATCCAGGGCAGTTTAGCAATATCTTGGCCAACTTTCTTCCCTGTTAATAAATTGAGCAGAATTGCCCAGGCCTCAAAATTTAGAGACAGCAATGGCACATGGGTGACTCGGTGATGGGAAACCCACGGGGATTACAATTGAGATGAAAAAAAAAAGTACAAAATGATGTAAAAATAAACTATTATATAAAAAAAATTTAGAGACAGCTCTGAAATATTGCACTTAGGCCCTTTTCTCCTCAAAGGTAGCCTACACTGACAGGAAAGCCAGAGAAGAGATTCCTTGGAGGTTTCTGGACTCCTTTTCCCCTTCAATCCTGGACCCTGGGGAGTGGTCCAGTTCATTAGCCTGGACTCCCACATTCACAGTGTCCAATCACCACCCTTTACAACTTGCTCCAGGGCTCCCCCACCCACCCATATACACCTGCATATTGAAACCTGTGACCCCATGGATTTGACCTTAGGAAATGGGAGTTAATTCTTTTCAAGAAGGCTCTTCGCATTCTAAGTAACAAATCACATTATAGAGAGCAGGACTAGGCAGTTACCGTAGGGCCACTTTCTAGTGGGTGTGAATATTAGATCCAGCATAGTTGTGTCTCCTGTTGTTCTGTTAGTATTGTCATTTTTCATGAAACAGCTATACAAGTGAATATTTTTCATCAGAAAATTCAGGATATTCTTTCACTCCTTTTCTTCCTTTCTCTCCTCTTTTCTCTACTTCCATACCTTCACATCCTTCTTCTTCTTAGATTGGAGAAGATGTATCTCTGAGTCTTTCACAACAAAATTCATATTTCCTCTAATGTGGAATGGCTAATAGGGGGCTAGCCATGGCAACCCTAAATCAGGATTTAAAGGAATCTAGAATGAATTTCCCAAGAGGCTGCTCTAGAATAGAAGATTTTTATTTCTTGGAACTTCTTCCTAGATGGGGATGATGACTGGAGGTTCTTCTGAGATTAGAGTGCTTTGCCAAGTTGAGTGTGCATCACAATTACTCTAAATTTCTGAAATATCTACCAAGTTCCCTGGTCCTATTGCTCCAATTGGTCTGGGGATCGCTTCAAGAACTCTTCTATTTCAAGATCTCTTTACTTTACATTGCTGAAGTTTAGCCAACTATACAAGGATCCAGGGAAGTTCTCTTTACTCCCACCTGCAGGCTTGATTTTTTTTTCTTCTCTTTTCTTTTCAATAGTTTATTTTTCCATCATTTTGTGCATTTTTCCATCTCAGTTGTAATCCCCTGGGACTTCCCATCACCAAATCACCCATGAGACATCAGTATAATCCAGTGCACTCCCCACGTTTTTGATCCCATTCCCCACTCCACCCCCATAAAATGTCTCTGGAATATAGCTGTTCATTGCTATTACTATTATTTTCTTGCCTCATCCATTATACTCCTGCTATGAGTGAAACCATTCATTATTCTTCCTTTTCTTTCTGGCTTATTTCACTAAGCATGATCCCTTCCAGCTCCATCCATGTTGCTGCAAAAGGCATGGTTTCTTTTTGGTTGCTAGTAATATTCCATTGTGTATATGTACCATATCTTTTTATTTGGGTCTTCTATTTTGGGGCATTTGAGTTGATTCCACATCTTCCCTATTGTAAATAAAGCAGCAATAAACATGGGGGGTACAGGTGTCCTTTTGAATCAATGTTTTTGTGTCCTTTGGGTATATATCTAGGAGTGGGACTGCTGGGTCATATGGAACCTCCATGATTAGCAGTTTGAGGAACCTCCAGTTTTCCATAATGGTTGTACTAGTTTGCATTCCCACCCTGCTGGCTTGCTCTTAACTGAGGCCAGAAATAGTTTTAGTTGACTTCCCGATAGTGACATTTCCAAAGAGTGAGTATCTTCCTTCAAGAGTCAATTCAAAGAGTGATACCAAAGAGTGACCCCATGTAGCATGCTGTAAAAAGAGTTGACTCCTCAACCTGAAAAGCTTATTTGAGCTCAGTAGACAGGGGATGCCAACTGTGTACATTTGATGGATGTCTTCTGCACAACAAGGAAGAAAATGTGGAAATGCTACCAGAAGTATCCTGCCGCGATTATGTGTGTGTGTTATAATGCAAAAAAGAGAACTTTAGCATACCTGGTCACTTTATTTTTTTTTTTAAAGATTTATTTATTTGTGCATACAGAACTGGGGTACAGGCCAGAGCCTCAGGGGCGGCGAAAGACTTCACCAGAGACAGAGTGGGGAGCAGAACAGGCAGATCAACGAAGTACACTGCTGAGGGGAGCAGTGGGCGGGTCAGGAGAGGTCTGCCACGCCATGTGGTCACCTCCGGGGCAGGCAGGAATCGAACTCATGCGGAAGTGGTTTCAGCTTCTTAGTGCAGTGCTTTAACCCGCTGCGCCACCAGGGAGGGCCCCTGTTCACTTTATTTTTAACAACACTCTCCATTCATGCTTTATTTATGCATAAGTATGCTCACATGGGCAAAAAGCTAGATGTGCATTTTCCTTATCAAATGATCTGGTACTTTTGTATGTTTGTTTTTTAAATCCAGTTGTAAATTCAAACAGGAAATGACGGAATTGACAGGAAAATTTTTTTTCTCATTTTACACAAAGGCTAAGATGAAACTACAATTGGGTGTGTTACCATAGGATATGGGTTATTTCACAAAAATAGGGTCTTTTGAGCAGGGTTTTCCATTTGGGTCCAGTAGGACCCAGAAGCTGGGACAACCCTATGAGGTCAAGACCCTGAGACAGAATTTCCACCAAAGTGCAGGAGAGGATGTGAACAGATATTAAGTGGGGAGAATTTCAGAGTCACATAAATGTATTTGAAAAATCCTACAATAAAAGTTAAACAAGTTGGCCCTCCCTGGTGGTGCAGTGGGTTGTAGTGCTGCACTGTGAAGCTAAACCAAGCTGTGGCTGCTTCTGTGCGAGTTCTATCCTGGCCCTGGAGCTGATCCACAGGGTGTGACAGACCTCTCCTGACCTGACCGCTGCTCCCCTCTGCAGTGTACTTCATTGATCTACCTGTTCTGCTCCTCACTCTGTCTCTGGTGAATCCTCTCCCAGCCCTGCACCTCTGCCTGTATCCCATTTCTGTATGCATAAATAAATAAATCTTAGAAAAAAAAGTTAAATAAGTTTGTTATGGAAATTATCAGAGCTACCTTGCTGATATGCTGATTTCACCCCATAGGGGTCCTTTTGCCCTTCTGACCTTCAGAATGGCTCAAGAATAAATTGGTATGCCACTAAGTTTGCAGTAAATCATTATAGCAGGAATAGGAAAGTAATATATCCTGCAATCTACCAATCTAACTCCTAGGTAATTAATAAAGATAAACTTTTTTGAATGTGTATGAGAAGACATAACATGTTTATAGCAAAATATGGAAAAACTCCAATGAGGAAGTGAATCAAGAACTGTAGGAAAATATTACTCATTGGTCAAAGTAATGAATTATAATGATATGCTAAATTCTGGATGACTTTTCATTATATACATTTTGTGTTTGTTTATTTTGTTTTGTTTAGAAGGTAACTCAAACTCACTGAGAAGTTTTAGGTCTAGTCCAAATAAATTTTATTTTTGAGAATAGTGACCAATCCGATAATCTACCTGTGAATATTTTAGGATATATTTTCTATATACAGGCTGTTCCTTCACATACAAACAATATGACCACAAAAATCAGGTTGCAGTAATGTTTGGTTACCGTGTAATCTTCAAATCTCACATAAGCTATGCTAATTGTCCCAAATGTTTTACTAGAGCAAAAGAGTCTTATTCAAAATCACCCATTGCATTTACTGTCCTATCTTTTTAATCTTTTTCATCTGAAACACTTCTTCAATTTTTCCTTGGTTTTCACGACCTTTACACTTTTGAAGATTACAGCACATTTATTTCATAGAGTGTCTCTCAATGTGAGTTTGTCTTATGTTGTGTTTTTCATGATTAGATTGAGGTTATGTATAGTTGGCAAGAATATCCCAGGTGTGTTCTTTTATTGCATCATATCAAACACATGATTTTGATTTTTGATTTGCCCTTCTGCTGATGAAGTTCTTTGATCCATTGACTAAGATGGTGTTTTCTAGACTTCTATGCCTTGAAGTTTCCCTTTTCCCTTTAGCAAGATAATTTTAAGTAGAAATGGTAAATCCAGAGGTTATAATACATTTTCATAAAGTTTAAATTTTTTTTTGTATTTTAAAAGTGTTTTAAAGTGAATTACTTTATTTTGGTGTAGAAGAACTGAGGTATAGGCCAAAGGTGCAGAGGGTGAGAGGATACATCAGAGACAGAGTGGAGAGCAGAACAGGCAGAATAACTGAGATACACTGCTGAGGGGAGCAGTGGGTGAGCCGGGAGAGGACTGCTGCCTGGTGTGTGGGTCATCTCTAGCAGGGATCCAACTCAGGCAATAGCAGTGATGGTGCTGAGACTTAACCTGTAGACTTCTAGGGGACCTTTAATTAAAAATTTTTAAATGCCTATAAGGAATATCTGATTGATAAATATAGATGAAATACAACACAAAGTAAAGCAGAAAAATAATGAACATAAAATTCAGGTCAGCAGTTATGTTGGGGGAAGAGGTGGTGGGGGTGGGGAAGTGGGGAGGAGAAGGACTGGTGGGTATGTGTAGGATATTGTCAAGTTCCTGGTGCTTGCATTGGGTGGTCGTTTCTAAGAGATTACATTATAAAAAACAACCAAGGCCATAATTCAAAGAAGGGTGTTTTACAGCAAGGATAAGAATGATGGTTATGGTTAACCCAAATCTATATATTCAAGGTCCAGTTTTTTTGGGTTTTTTTAATTTAAAGATTGTTTAAGAGGTAGTACAGAGCTATTGGGGATTGGAAGAGAAGAATTTCTAAGACCACTCTACCAGCCATTACCCCAGTAAACCACAGTGATAGCGCCTATATGAAGAAAGCTAAAATCTCCCTAGCCCTTCACTCCCTTTTCTATAGTTACTTGGTTTGAACTCAGAGAACAGACTATATATACTGAGGAAATCTAGTAGAGCTTAGCACATTTTGAATAATAAAATCTAGGAAAATTCATTTTCCTGGAACAATTTTGCATCCCCAGAATATTTGCATTTTCCAGCTTCATTTTCCCTTTGCAAGAACACATAGAAACTTCCTAGCACTCTGCTTCACCCAGACCTTGGCTCTGGTGTATGTAAGTTTTGCTCTACTGCTACAAACAAGTCACATTTATAAGCACTGGGTTCTAGTCCCAACTACACCTTTAAGTGCTGAATGACCTGAGGCAAATTATGCACCTAGATTCACACGCCTCCTCCCCCCCCCAAAATTTTTTTTATGTAAGAGATTCTGACTTAATAGGTCTGGTAGAAGTCAGGAAGTTGTGTTTTGAAAAACTTACTCAAATAAAAATTAATGTACTTGTTGATCTCGTGTACACTCCACAGTTCTTTAAAGCTTCATTGCTTTTGTTTTTCTAGGTGTTCTATTCTGAGTAGATGTCCATTGAGTTGGGATTTTCTCTAGGAAATCACCCACAGCAACAGACAACCCAATATTTGCACTTGATGCTATCCTTAGGACTCCAAAGAGATCAATTAAAGTCTCTCTCCTTGGAATGTAGACAAAGAGATTCTGATCTCATTTATTCTTATAGTGGCCAATTATTCTGGTTTTCCCTGGCACGGGCCAGGGCTTCTTGGTTTTCTGGATCAAGATTTTCAGCTAAAACCAGGAAAGACCTGAGCAAAAAGGAATAAGATGCCCTCACCCTCAGCACTAAAAAGAGTGAGAAAGGGTTGAGGCTGAGCTCAAATGAAAGCCAGCTACAAGAGTGATGAGGGCAGAAAGTTGGGAAGAGACTGATGGCCTCTTATAAGTTCTTTGGTTTGAAGGAACAAGGGTTTGCTCTTGTGGGTGGTGGCTAATGGAAGGAAGCACATGTCATGGCCACAGCTCACCTTTCATTATAATCCTGCCAGGGGAGGGATTTGGCTATGCTTTCTAGGAGAGCTTTATTTCAGCACTGGGCTTCAGTTTCAATTTACAGTAGGGTTCACCACTCGAGAGTTGGTGAATTAGGCACAAGCTACCCTAGGTTTGTAACTTGGTTTCTATTGCTGTCTTGCTGTACAACCTGAGCAAGGCTGTTAAGACTCTTTGCATTAGTTTCCTCATCTTTAAAGTGGAAATAAGCAGAATCCCACCTTATAAAACTGTAACAAGTATCAAGAGATGCATCTAAGTATGTTGTCTGCACATACTGTGCTCCAAAATGTTAGCTGTCACTAACACAATCCTCCCTAACAGTAATTTTGTGATATGCCTTTACCAGCTAGGCATCAAAGTCATTCTATGTTGAAAATTATTGTCTAATCTGGTCTAATTCTAATCAATTCTGATATTACTCACATTTATGATCACCCCCACTGCACACCCTGCCAGGATCTTTCTCTGCAATTTAGCTTTTATATTCTAAGAATCCTCAAGTTCCATTGCTTTTTGTGAAGACATCATTCTATCCTCCACATGATCTCCAGGGAACTTGTCTGTTTTACTAACAAGGGCCATCTGGGAATAGAATATCTCAAGTGAAAATCACCATGAGGTTTGCAAATTATGTTTTTAGATTCTTTCATTCATACTCCAGGACCCTTTGCTCAAACTCACATAGACTATGAAGAAGGTTTTCCTTGCTTACTTGGCTTGGGACTTGGTCTTTGGGGGCTGAGAGCTGGAAAGCAGCCATAATTAGATCAAACATGAACTAGGCTAGTGGGTAGCAATTATAACCAGACTGAGCGAGCCAGGAATGGAGGTGGAAAATGGAGTAATATTTTAGCTGATCTCAGAGAAGCTTAGCCCACGACTGTTTTCTTCCCCCAATACTTTTTTTTTCCCCCTCACACTTACCAGTGTGATTTTGTCTGGATATAGAATCATGGACTGAAAAAAACTTTTAAACAAAAATTTGCAATTTAGACATAATTGCTATATGCCCCTTTTTTATTTGTAATATTGCTTATAATAGCCAAGACATGGAAACAAGCTAAGAGTCCATCAGTGAATAAATGGCTAATATTTATATATTCATAAATAATGAAATTATATGTAGCTATAGTAGAGGAAAATCTTGCCATTTGTGACATGAGTAGATCACTAGACCTTGAGGGCATTCTACTAAATGCAACATGTCAAACAGAGAAAGACAAATACTGTATGACATCATTTATATGTGTATCTTTTAAAAAATGGGAAAAACATTATCTCATAGACACAGTTGCTGGAGGGAGGGGTTGAGGAAAGGGAGAAAGAGGCAAAGGGTGTTAAAGGGTACACCAGACAGTGGTTAAGAGCTAAGTCATAGGGGTTTAATGCACAGCATAAAGGCTGTATTTAACAATACTATGCTGTATATTTGAAAGTTACTAAGAGTAGAATTTAAAAGTGCTTTACACAAGAAAAATAAATGTGTGATGATAGATAGTCACTAAATTTTTTGTGGCAACCTTTTTATACTGTCATTATGCTGTAAATCAAAAACTAATGGAATGTTAGATGTCAATTATACAACAACTGATACTTATTTTTGGAATGGCCCAACTGTCAGTGCTTTTACCAGTGGAAAATCAATAGGCAAAAACTAAATAGCCATGTGGATTTTGTTGTAAAAGGTAGACTGCTTATATAGTTAGATGGGGGCATTTCCAAAGAATTTTCCATGAATATTAATGAGACAAATACTGGAAACTGGGAAACAGAATAGGTTCTTACTTGCCACTTATTGAAATAAATCCTACTGAGCATTATCACGGAGGCACCCCACACTTTGCCTGAATTTCCAAAGGGTTTTCACTTAATCATTCATTTATTACCAAACATTATAGAGGCACTGAGTTACACTGGAGAAACAGGGGTCAGTGAGTTGTTCTTTCCCCAGAACAACTCAAAGTCTAATGTAAACTATTGCTATTATTAAAATTATATACTGAAGAGCTGAGGACATATAATAAGGAGTAACTGTGATAGGCCTAAAGAGGGTGAGTTGAGTTTAAAGGAAAAGTTTTTGGAGTGAAAAATGTTAAACTAAACTTCAATTTAGAGTCTATTTATTGAAACTGGGGGAGTGATAATGGGATAGTGCTGTAAGAGGGGGTGTCTTTAATAAAGATACAGAACAGTGAGTGCCCACAGACTATGCAGAAGATATACATAGGGAGGGAGAGGATGGTGAGGAGGGGTGGAACATAGAGTGTTATGTAAGGCAAGTGAAAGATGGTGCACCTTATTCTATGAAGCTATTGGCAGCTTCATATGGCAAATATTCATTTTAGGGAAATTGCCCTGTCAACACTGTGAACGATGGCTTTCTGGGGTGAAACAGGAGTTCAGATCACATAAGAGGCAAGAGTTAATAATAGCAACGACCTAACCTAATAAATATCAGTGGACATAAAGAGCAGTGTAATTTGAAAATATAAGTTCATCATATGAGTTGTTACTATGATTTATCAGGACAGCAAATAATTTTACAGCATTTACTTTACACGAGGCACATTGTCCTAATGAGGTGTATCATAATGATACATTCTAAAAATATGAAAATTAAAGCCAGCAAAGTTAAGAAGCTTGCCCAAGGCCATTTGTGAAAAAAGTAGAATTTTCCAGGTGGCCTAGGGTTGGGGGGTACAGTGGGGGTGTGATTGTTAGCCACATTGAGTTCCAACAAGGCTCTAGAATGAGCGACCTCCCCAACAGAGCTTAGAAAATTAGGTTCTGCCAAGATTATCCAGATGGGGATGTTCTATCAGTGGGGTATGAAAGATTGATGCTTAAAGCAGAGGCATAGCTGTAGGAATGATCAGCAAATAAGCAGTAATTGAATTCTTAGGAGAGAAGAAAGATTATTTAAGGAAAAGGAATAGAAAATTGTTGAGTAGAGATGAGACAATGCCACACTAGAAGTTGGAGGATGTCATGGAATATCAACCTTTCAGGAACTGATAGAGGAAGACTCCCTAAAGGAGATAAGAAACATTCCAAGAGGGAGGAAGCCTGCTTTTAATGAGTAAATCCAAAATGCAGGCCAAAAGTAATGGAACTGTAAGAAGAAGAGAGAATATTAGAGTCAGGGGCTGCAATGATACCCATGAATAAAAGTGCAGCTTTAGCAAAAAGCAGGCAGATGGTGATAAGATAAGAGCAATAGGAAGAGAAGACCAAAAGCAAAAGTTTACAGTGATTGGGCAGTGATTAGGAGCAGTGAAGGCAGACCACTCTTTAAAAATGATGGCTGGTAAAGTTTCACTGGACAGGTGAGGGTTCACTCAGAAAAACATGGAAATTATTATAGAAATTATCCCCCCTACAAACATGGGAACTGCCGAAGATGGAGGGAGTTGGAAGGTTGAGAATAACTAAACAAACTGCCCAAAGAGCTGGCACAGGAGGGCATGTTGCAACTCTCAGAGCAATCCTTGAAGTAGGTCTGGTTAAGAGAGGTCACACAACGGGGCTTGTGGGGTTCTGCTTCACTGCTGTCCCTGAGATGGTACTTGGGTCTGTGAAGTTTCTGCCTCTCTGGGTTTGCTGTAGGTCTAGGAAAGTTGTTGGTCAGCAGGGCTAGAAGTTCATGAGCAAGAATTAGCTGGTTTTGCTGGCTAATTCTGTACCTGTTGATTTGTCAACATGTCTAACCATGAGGACCTTCTGGAGTAATACCTCGTCTGCTCTCTGTCCTCCAGACTTTATGGCAATTCAAGACTAGCAAACAACGATCAAAATCTTATGGGAAGAGTGTCCCAGGAAACATAGCTTCCAGCCTTAGCAAATTTGACAAAGCCCAATCTAGCATGGAAGGGGGGGTGAAGGGAATAAAAGGTGGTTTTAGAACATTATTCTAATGTTGGCCATTCAAAAATGGGGTAGAGGTCAAGGTTGTACCAATAGATCAATGACTCAAAGAACCATAAAAGTTTCCAATATAAGTCATATTGAAGGATTAGAAAATGACAGGAGAATGGACTCTGTATTTGTAGAAGAAGGGTAGGCATAAGGATATTTGTGGCCATTGATATATTCACAGGAAGAAGAAATAGTAGAAATGAGGGTTCAATATAGAGGGAGAAAGGAACAGATGAAGTCCAACATGGGGAACAGAATGACTAGTAAGTGAAGCCAAGAACATGCCACTTTTCTGGAGGTCAGGCTAGAGAACAGTGTGGCTCTATGACAGACCATGTAACTCAAAAGCACATGATTGCAGACTGTGTAATTGAATAAAAACTGAGAGTTTGGTTGCTAAGAGCAACATGGACGAGGAAAAGCACAGTTTCCACTGATCTGGAAAAAGCTTCTGCAATGCAAGGTGTGATTCAGTGCACAGAAGGAGTTGCATCTTTGTCACTTCTGTGGCCATGCTGTGTTGTATTTGTATTGGATAAATTGAAGTGAGTAGTGATAAAGAACTATACAGTAGAGCACTTGCATGGGCATCCTCTGATGGATAGCTTATTTGCATTGGTAACTACAGTCAAATCCATCTTTAGAGCAGGCTCTCCACCTCAGTATAAGTGATGTTTCCTATTGGATGTTCTTAGCTATGGATGCTGTCCTACATATTGTGAGATGTTTAACAACCTCTCTGGTCAATACCCACCAGAAGCGAGAAGTAGTCCACTGATTTTACCCACTACAGACACCTCTAATTATTGCTAAATGACCCCTGGAAAGCAAAATCACCTTTCACTGAGAATTTCTGATGTAGAGGAATGCAGACAACATTTTTCTATCTTGTTAAACTAAAGTTCATTGAAAAAGAAGGGATTTGAATGAAGAGTTGTGGAGTTGTCCTGAAAAAGAAGAAATGACCAATATATGCAGCAGATTGGTCAAATTAATCATTATATGTGGAAATACTATGCAGCCATTAAAAATAGTAGTCTAAAAGTACATTAATATGGACATATGCTCCAGACTGTTTTCTTGAAAACATGTATATGTGCATGAACACACACACATATGCAAAAAGTATGGGAGGATGTATACCAAAATATTAGTAGTGAAAATCTTGGGAAGAAAAGAATTATAGGCTTTCTTTTTCCTCTTATTTCCATATTTTCTGTGAGAATATACTTTTTGGAAAAAAGATTAATAGTAGATGAGAAAAGTATGTTACTGCTAGGCCAGAGGGGAGGGATTCCTTTGTCTATGCTGATTTGTTTTTTAATTCCTAAAGTTATATGCCAAAGAGGGGCCACAATTTGACCTTTGGTGTTGCTCCTTTCAGGACCCAGTGTACACATTTTTCTGACACAAATGAACAAAGTTTAATTGAAAACCAAAGGATGAGTGTTGTTCCTGCAAAACTCTCCTTCCATCAAGGAAATGTTCACATAAGGGATCCACTCAGAGAAGAGTATGGAAATAAGTACATCCAGTATAGCTGTCCAGAAGATAGTCTTCATTCTGATGACCAGGTTTCTCTTTGAGAACATTCATTCTTTGGCCGAAATAAACTGGAGACCTCTTCTGTGCAATGGTCAATCTTTGGGCTTCATGTATAGCTTTAATTACCCACTGTTCCAGCCAAAGCTCTTTCCTCTCTCCACAGGCCACAACCCTGAGGAGGCAAAACCTTCGAGCTTTAGTGAGTCAGCCCTGATTGGGTCAGAAAAGAACAAAAGCAGAGAGGGCAAGTGTTCTTGGGCATCCCAGTGCCACAAGCCAGTCAAGTTGTGGGCACCTAGGAGGTGTGTGCCTCTTCCACAGGCCCTCTTGTGTGAGGGGCTCAGAGTGAGGGCCCAAGGGGTGGGAAGAGGAAATGAAGAACCCTCTCAAAAGCAACAGAAGTGATTTCTTCTTGTGTATTTATAAAGACAAGTTTTTTAAAGTGAGATTTGTTTGATGGTGAGTCATCTTCAACATTTGATGGATATGATTCAGATGACCTTCCCTGACAGCATCTTCTGAAAATACGGGCTAAAGTTTCCTGATTGTTCAGAAAGCCTTAAAGAGTTCTAAAAAGCAGCATCATCAGCTTGGTTTTTAATCATTTATATTTTTGGTGGTGGTGTTGATAGGTTGAAAACAAATAACAACAACCCCTGGTTACATTGGGAGGAACAAATGTGTACCTAGGGATGTTAATAATCAAGTCACCATTAAATGTAGAACATACAAATAAATGAAATGTAAGAGTCCTGAATACTAAACCCCTCACCTTCAGTAATAAGCAGGATGACTCTACCAGCTTTATACGTAACAGGGTAGAGTGAGACTAACCAGTGTTAAGGTCCATACCAATGCTTGTTCAAAGCCTAAACTCCTTAACGTTGAGTGTCCCTCCTCTGTGCAAACTCAGTACTTTTTGCTTATCCCTGTAATAACATATCATAGAACATTGTCATTGCCTCTCTAGTCCATAAGCTCTCCTTAAACTATTGACAGAACCCATTCTTCATTCACTACTATATTCCCAGAACCCAGAACATTGCCTGTATGGAGCACATATTCAATCGATATTTGTTGCATAAAACAACACTTGGTACAGAACAGACTTTTACTGAATCTTTGGGTGATCCTCTCGGGGAGCTAGCTATAGTAGACACCTTTGGTAGTCACTCTGTTCTTAATGAGCATTGCTGTAGCCATGGAAATGAGCTTTTCAGATATTGAGCCAACAGAGGATAAGCCACCATGGATGAAAAGTGCTGAGTTATGAAATGCACTGTCATGTTTGACTCAAGGTCACTCCTCCCAGGGCCTACTTCTAGTCAATGACTGAATCCAGCAGGGATAATAAGGCAGACCTACTCCTAGCAGACATGGTTCTTCCCTAATGAGCAATCTTTACTTGAGATTTCTCCATGAGCAACCTTTACTTGAGATTTCCCCATTACTTTGGGAAACTCTCCCTAGAACTTAGAACAGTCTAAGATACTTCCCCTCACCCTTCTTCCCTCTCTTCTTTCTTCCTTCTCACCCTCTCCCTTTCCCATAAGGTCATATATACATCTGACAACTCTTTTTCTGACTTCCTAATGATTCTGTTTCATAAGTGTTTCTTTTAATATATTTTATCCAATTTAGTCTTGTTTTGGAATCTGCTTCTTGGAGCAACTGGACTAATGCAATCGCTTTCAGTGAGTTTCCTCTACACCACTAGTTGAGAACCCAAGTGTCTTATTTGTCATGTGGTACTAGATGACCACAATACTCTTTACAAGTCCAGAAGAAGGGAATGGACCTCCCTCGTGGTATAATGTATCACCCATTAATTATAATCACTGTCAATAACTTACTGTTTTTCAAGAGAATTCTTTGTGGGCCATCTGAGCTTTTATTACTTGAGATAAGAACAATGGAACAGCAAGTTCCACTGAGATCTTTTCATGGAACAAACTATGGGGGAATCTAAGAAGGCTTCGCACTCCCTCCATGATTTGATCCTCAATTTACCTGCCTCATCTGTCAACGCTCTGCCACTCATTCCTCATATCATGGTCTCACTCTGGAATCCCATTGTTATTTCAGTTCACCAACTCCAATCTTATTCCTCCTCTGTATAGTTTGAGATTGGACATTAGTGTCTAGTTAGGTCTCCATAAATGGCCCTCAGTTGTCTAGCTAAATAGGTAACACTTTTTTATTAGTTATCTGTTAATGTGTCCAGCTTCTCAAGAAAGATAGAAGCCTCTGGGTGATGGGACAGTTATATTTATTTATATATCTGTTTCTTTATGGTAATTTTGATCTAATTTTATTTTGAATACTTACCATTAGGCCAAACCCTAATCAAGAAATGTTTGATGAGTTAAAATCAATGAGGTTCAATGAAAGTAAATGGACTTTTCCAAAGAATCCCTTCTCTTTCTTTTTTTTTGTTTTGTTTTTAATCTTCTTTTTTAAAAAAAATAGTTTATTTTTACAAAATTTTGTGCCTTTTCCCATCTCAGTTGTAATCCCCATGGGCTTCCCACCACCAATTCACCCATGTGCCATCACCATAGTCCAGTGCACTTTCACCCCCCCCCATTTTTTATCTCATTCCCCACTCTACCCCTGTAAAATGTCTCTGGTATATAGTTGTTCATTATTACTATTATTTTCTCCCCTGGTTCTTTATGCTCCTGCTATGAGTGAAACCATCCAGTATTTTTCTTTCTGACTTATGACTTATTTCACTAAGCATGATCCCTTCTAGCTCCATCCATGTTGCTGCAAAAGGCATGCATTTATCTTTTTTGATTGCTGAGTAATATTCCATTGTGTATAAGTACCACATCTTTTTAATACAGTCATTTATTTTTGGGCATTTGGATTGAGAATCCCCTTCCCCCTTTTTTTTAAAAAAATATTTATTTATTTATACATGTAGAACTGGGGTACAGGACAGAGGTGCAGGGGTGGTAAGAGGACTCACCAGAGACAGATTGGGGAACAGAATAGGCCAACTGACGAAGTACACTGCTGAGGGGAGCAGCAGGCAGGTCAGGAGAGGTCTGCTGTACCATGTGGATCACCTCCGGGATGATGGGGAGGGGAATCGAACTCATAACGAAGTGGCTTTAGCTTCTTAGTGCGTGCTTTAACTTACTGCGCCACCAGGGAGGGCCCCTCCCCTTCCCTTCCCTTCCCTTTTAACTAACCCTTTTCACCAACAATAACTAACCCTTTTCACCAACAATTACTCCATTTACCAATAACAATTACAACAACAGAAAATAATATTGATAAAGTGTTTCTATGTGCCACAAAGTCTTCAAAATGTTTTACATACATAGCACATACAATTCTTTTAGCCTTCTTAAGTGGATGGGTAGTATCATTATTCCCATTTTATAGATGAGAAAACTAAGACAAAATGTGGTGAAATAACTCACTCAGGAATCTCTGGCTTGTAACAGGCAGAACTAGAGATTGAATTTACACAACCTGGTTAGAAAACTGGGGCTCTTTCCTATCCATGCACAGATCCCTGAAGCTGACTGCTGGGATGGGAAATCTCTGGGGTGCTGGATGTGAACTGCACCTGGCTCTGCTTTGCAGAGCTCTGTCTGGGGCAAATGGCTACAACTGCTATATTCCTATCAGGAGATAAAGTTAATGAAAGAGGAAGAAAGGCAGATAAATAATTTACACCATGAGTACTGAAAAGAGATTTCTTGGATTAACCACCAGGAAATGCAAAAGACACAATTTGGACAATAAGGTAATAAATTACACAATTATTCTCCAATTGGCTGCAGGCTCATTCTCGCTCTGGCATTTACATTCTCCCTTTTGTAGCTCCTGCTTTGGTCCCTCTAACATAATCCCTTCCCAAACAGAGGCAGGTTTCCTCCTGCCCATCTCAGTCAAAACAAATTTACTTGTAAAACTTGATTTCTATGTTTTTTTTTTTAAAGGAATAAATCTCACAAGTTTCTAAGGGTGTGTGCAGTACTATGTGATTTGGAAATGACTAAAGGAGACAGAGGGAGATGAAAAAGAAAGAATAGAAAAGTTTGGTGGGGGGAACGGGAAGGAACGAGGAAAAGAGAGATAGATTATGGCAGGTAGAGACAGAGACATGAAGAGACATCACACCTCTTTATACAACCTCACGGTGAACAGGTCCTGTGCTAGAAGAAAGGGATAGAGAAGAGTCTGTGGGCTTGAAACCATCACATTGTAGGAAGAAGACAGACATGTGACATGGTGGTGAATATGATGGGTTCCCAAAAAGATCTGGATTCAAAAATTCATTTCAATTGACTGATGAAGCTACGTGATCTCAGGTTTTGATTTCTCTGAGCCACAGATTCCTTTTTTCTAAATGATAATAATGATGATTTGTTGCAAAGTTTTTATGAAACTGAAGTGAAAAATTCACATGATGCTTAACATAGAGGTCAGCGCATAATATACATTCAGTAAGTATAATATATAATATATATAATATAACAGAAAAAAAGAAAATGATAGAAAACATGATAGATTTAAAAGAAACAGTAATATGAATAAAGATCAGTGAGGAACCTGAAGGAGAATACGTATTAACTTTGTTGAGGGAAAGTGGGTCAAGAGAGAAAGGCTGCACAGAAGGGGAGAACTAGACCTTGTTTTTTGAATGACCAGATGGTTACCAGCTGAGCCAGTAGGCTTATTTGGCAGAGAGGGTAGCCGATTTAAAGAAGGGAAATTCAGTGAGGTGGGCTAGGAAGAATGTCAGAGACATGATGAAAAGGTAAATCAGGCCAGGTCCTAAAGACCTCTCTTGACAAAAAAGAAGCTTTAGACTTTACCCAAGATCTAGTCTGGAAAGCTCTCGCTTTGGATGATGGGAGCAGCTACTGTGGGACCAAGGATGCCTTCCAGGAAATTTGGGAAGTGCTGAATTGCATTAAACTGAGCTCTTTGCTCCAGATTCCGGGAGTCTTTAACAAGCTTAGAAACATTACTCCCCAGAAGGACAAGCATATATAACATTTCTTGAAAATATCTGTCCCAGAACCTCTAATATTAGTGCTGAGAATTAGTTCAGTGGGGAACTGACCAAGTGTTCAGTTGTGTGCTTAAGCAGATTCATTAAATGATGTGAAGAATAGGAGTTTGAAGGATGGGTAGACAGACTAAAGGTGGGAGAGCAGTAGGAAGGCCAGTGGAGTGGTGCATGGGACAAACAGAGATGCTGAGGGTCTAGGACAATGTCTAGGAAAGGAAGGAGGCTTGGAGTGGTAGTAAAGTACGAACCCTGGGACCTCCTTGATGACCTAGGGGGTGAGTCTCAGTGCTATCACTGTGAAGGCCTACAAAAAGGCCTAAGTTTCATCCCCAGCCAGGTAGCTAACCTGGCTCAGCAGCCCTTTCCTGTGTCATCTGCTGCTCCCCTCAGCAGTGTACTTCATTGATCGGCCTGTTCTGTTCCCCACTCTGTCTCTGGTGAATCTTCTCACATTTCTGGGCCTGTACCCCTGTTCTTCAGTGTAAAAATAAATGAAATCTCTCTCTCTATATATATATATATATATATATATATGTACATATATATTGAAAAAATATATATATGAACTCTGAAGTCACAGTTGAAATCTCAGCTGTGTCCCTTACTAACAAAGGACTGTCTCTCTGTGCTTCAGTTTCCTCCTTGGTAAAATGAGAGTAAAAATATGCTTATAGCGGGGATTATAAAGATTGAATGAAGTAGTATTTAGAAAGCACCTGGAATAGTGCTTGGCACACATTAACACTGCAGGAGCATTTTGTTTATTAAATTGAGGAGACAGGACAGAATTGTAGGGGTTTTGTTGGAACAAGTCAGAAAGGAGATGTGCTGTACAGAGCATGTCTCTGCTCCCTGCTTCGATGCAGTCTTCTCTTCTCATTCTCACACTCCCCTTTCATCCTTCCTTGCTGTGTTTGCAGAACAGAGCAATCATGTTGTCGGACAAAGGATCAAGCTGGGCCTTTATGAACATTTAACTTACACGAATGCAAGTAAAACAAAATCACTTTTGGAATAAGAAACAGAGTAAGATTGTATATTGTATATATTGTATCTATAAAGAAATTAATAAAAATGGCACACAAAATGTGAATTGTGTGGCCCATTCATCCGCCCACACCCACATTTAGGGGGCTGTGGCTCTGTTTGCCTGGAGGCTCTCCATTCTCTTCAGAGTGAGCTACTTATCAAACTGAGAATGACTCCAAGTTTTAAAAGTAGCTGTTTTTTTTTTTTTATGATTTAGCTCCTAAATATAAGCCAACTTGGTCTGGCCCTCAATTAGGAATAGAGATCTGTTTCTGGTGGAAACCCAAACCCTCACTCTGTTAGCCTAACAGGAGACACCTTTATAAAGACTTTCAATGGTAATTCTGATCATGTGTTATTTTTGTCTAACACACTTTAGAACATCCCTGCCATGTAAGTAGAAACTCTCTTGGAATGTAGAACTGAGATTATGACTTGTTTTTTTCTGACTCCAAAGTCCTTGCTTTTTCCACCACCGCGACCCTTGTAAACAAGTGCTTGTGACTCATCCGCTTAGTAATTCAACACTTCTTTACCAGGTGTCTGCAACATGCCAGCAACTGGGCCATATGCTTGGGGATAAAGTGACGAACAAATCAGACACAGTCCCTGTTCTCATGGGGCTTCCAGGCTCAGCAAAGGGGCTGAAAAAGAAAGCAGTGGATGCAGGGCAGGATGGGACGTTCATATATTTACAGCATTGCCCTAACTTGGTAAGCCAAGACCTAGGCTAGGATCCTTTAGAATGTGGGATCTCAGAGAACACAGCCTACCGCCATTACCCTTCATGCTGGTTACCTGAGTCATTTGGGAGTATATATCCCCAGGCTTTATCCCAGCAAACTTAATAAAAATCCCTATTTAAGCTAAGAAAGAAAGGACTTAGAATTGACCCAAAGACTGAAAAAATAGATACTCTGCCTGTATACACCTGTGTATAAAATACAGAAAAAAGAAACTCCAGATCTTAGAGATAGAGGCAGGAATGTGAAGGAGCTTAAGCATAGCCGCTCTGGAGATTGATAGGCAGGGCCAAAGTTCTAGCTCACTACTAGCTATTTGGCCTTGGACTTGTTATTTAACCTCGTAAGGCCCCGTTTTCAGTTAAGTGGATGAAATAAGTCAGTAGCCATAGATTTCTTATTAGAGAAAATAATACATAGTAAAACTTAATGAATATTTGTTCTTTCTTTGTTGTGTTAGAGTAAATCCCACAGGCCAGTCTGGAACTCGAAGAGCAGTCCTCACCTTCTTTCTCTGTCTTTTGATATGTTCCTTCACCTAAGGCTCAGGTCTTCTCAGCTCAATAAACTGGGTCTCCTACTTTACTTTATTGGGTTTCCAAATTGCCACATTCTGCACCTGAGTATCTCTTTAATAAATGCTCACTTGCTCTTTGACTTTAAGGATTGTAGTAAGTTAAAAATGACTTCATATTGTTTGCTACTCCTCCTGTTAAGTGGTAGAAGCTAATTTCTATCCCCTTGAATCTAAGCTAAGTTTAAGCTTTCTATTTCACTTGGGCAATAGAATACAGAAAAAATGATGTCCTAAAATTCTGAGACAAAATTATAACGAACCTTGGGGCTTCGGTTTAGGCATCTTCAAGGGCTCATTCTGGAAAGACAGTTGCCATGTAAGAAGTTCAACCACTCTGAGGTATGCTCATAATGTAGAAGGAGAAAGATATGCCTGAAAGCATAAGACTGCTCCAACCCCCAACCCCAAACCCCAGCCTTTCTCTCAGTAGATAATCCAGAATTCATGTGGAACAAGATGAGCTGCCCTATCAAGCTGGGCCTCAACTGTAGATTTATGAGCAAGGAAACTGTTTGGGCTTAGGTGGCTTGTTCTGTAGCATTAAATAAGAAGAAGAGGAATTTATAAACACAGTATAGGAGAAGCTTCTTTGGGACCATGTATAAAACATGACATGGATGTCATGATGAAGAAATGATTTACATTGTGTGAGTTTGGGGGAAACTGGCCTCAATAATTCTTATCCACTTATATATTGCTGATCTCATGTGTACTTCGTTGCTGTAAATTTTGCTTTTATGTTCTCTACAGCTGAAAGATAATCCAGAAAAGGGATGCTGAGGATTAACTGAGAGGCAGAGCTGATTCACAAAGCACAGGCAATAAAAGGAAATGATTCATATGTTAAGGAAGTGAAATGCTATTTAATAAAATTTTCTTGAGCATCTAGGATGTGTTGCCCTGGGCATTAAAAACATACATGTGATATATACATTGGTGTTTGTGGAAAAAATAAATTATGTTAGGACCTGTCCCAAAGATTAGGTGCAGGGTTCAGTTTATGGACAGCTCCAGCTGAAGTGAACATGAGGGCTTCATGGAGGAGGTGGTATTTGAATAGTGTACTGAAGAATGAAGAGGTCACCAAGTTGTTATGGAGAGGTTGTGGTAAAAGCTCACAATCTGAAGGTTAACTGTTCACATTTCATTCCTGGTTCTATCACCACAAATTTTGAAGACTAGGATAAGACACATCTCTGAGTCTCAGCTTCATTTCATTTTTTTTTTAAAGATTGACTCATTTATACATACAAGAGCAGGGTTGCAGGCCAGAGTATGGGGGCGGGGTGAGAGGATTCACTAGACACAGAGTGAGAGCGGAACAGGCAAATCAACAGAAATACACTGCTGAGGGGAGCAAGACAGGAGAGGTGTGCCCCACCATGTGAGTTAGTTCCCTGGCCAGGGTTAAACTGTGCTGTGGTGGCTGCCTATAGTTTATTAGTGCTGAGATTTAATCCCTTGTGTCACCAGAGAGGCCCTGGATTTTATCTTTTAGGACAGCCAGCTATTCTTCACCGTGATATATCTCTGTGAGGAAGTATCAGAATCACTGTTTGGGCAGGCATTTTCAGGAGTATAAATCCCTATTGTTTTGGAAATGTACAATACAGAGATAAAGGCAGGCAAATGCTTTTTGCTAAATGAGGTTCTCTGTCTTCGGGGTGTGGGTGATCTGCCACTTTCTAGAAAGGAGAAGATAGGTGTAGTGGCAATCCTGCAGACTGGCAAGACAGGGAGGCCAGCAAGGGCCAGGTAGGGGGCTATGAGGCCTGAGAAGGATGTTTGGGGGAGGGGTACCCTTTCTCTGGGCTCTCCAGGCATTCTCTTGTGGACTCCCCTGTCTGTAGTCATGCCCTTCTGTAGGCGTCCTCTGACTGGCAGTGCCTTTCCATCCTCTGGCTTCCAGGCTCAGGTGTGTCACTGCTGAATGCCCACACCAGACTCCAGGTGTCCACAATCAGGCTCATACGCCCTGTGCCCATGCTCCCAAATATCTTCTGCGTTAACACGATCAACATGGCAGATGATAGCCAAAGAGGTTGGTGGCACAAAATCCTGACCAATTTATTTTATCCAACAATAGGGGTCATATCCAAAACTTGGCAAGAGTTAGATTTTTTGTAATTGAGGTTGTGGGGGGGTGTGGAGCCCTGAACACTAGTGAGAAATAGGGAGTTAGTGTTGAGTTGCAATCGATGACCATCATAATAAGTATTGTATTTCAGAAACATGACTGGTAGCAGTTTGCAGGAAGCATTAGGATGGTGAAGAAGCTGGTCAATACTAGAAGCTTATAGATGGACAGGGGAATATGGCAATGGTCCACACGCCAGATTATCAGGGCTTTGGTGAGAGGAGCAATGATGGAGATAGAGAAGGGAGCACAGCCCTGTGGAGAAATAGGTGAAGTGAGCCATAAAAGCCTCTAAATTGCTGAGCACTCCTGGATATCTCTACCTGTGACAGGGCCTCTTGGTTTCCATTGTAAGCATCTCCATTTTGTCTCTCAGACCAGACTGAAATTGACTCGATTTAAATTTGTGAGTTCCCACACCATGGCAAGCCCTGTGCTTGGCAGTACAAGCACAGATTGTGATTATTCTTTCCCAGGATTATCTCACTGCATAGAGTTGAACGACCACAAATCATCTTGACCTACCAACTTTTGGGTTTTTTCAGCAGAGACAGAACCACAGGAAGGTCATTTCTTAAGACCCATAATCGGGTGGATTTCTCCCAGGCTGACTTTGCAGTCAGGTGTAGGACTCATGCCTGAATCCTGCTTGAGTCAGGAGCACCGTGGTCTCGGGAAAGCAGAGACATGAGGGGAGAGGAGGCAGCTAAAACCATTCTGCCTTCACGCCCAAATCCCTGGGGATTAGACTCATCATCATATTGTGACTCGCAGGCTTCTGACAGGAAAATCCAAACATAAATCCCCTTCATTGTAAAACCATGTGGGGAAATAAGCCAGCCCATGTTTTAAAGCCTCATTCACAAGATCCCTCTGATCTCCAGGAGCTTCAGTCAGCATTTTGATGCTTGTGATTTCCTCATTTAGAAAAAAGGTAGGTACCACGCCCTGCCGGGAGCTCTCTTCCCAGGCAAAGAGGAAGACGCTTGTGTGGATCCTTATACTGTCTCCAGCTCTAGGCTTATTAGCAGAAGGTGTTAATAAGAACTATGTCGGCCCTCCCTGGTGGCTCAGCGGGTTAAAGCACTGCACTGAGAAGCTTAAGCCACTTCCGCATGAGTTCGATCCTCGCCTGCCCCGGAGGTGACCACATGGCACGGCAGACCTCTCCTGACCCGCCCGCTGCTCCCCTCAGCAGTGTACCTCGTCCATCTTCCTGTTCTGCTCCCCACTCTGTCCCTGGTGAATTCTCTCACCCTCCACATCTCTGGCCTGTACCCCAGGTCTGTATGAATAAATAAATAAATCTTAAAAAAAATAAATAAGAACTATGTCTTGTGGAACTATGTCTCCTGATGCAAGAACCAATGTTTTCTTCATAACTTTTTATTTTACAATAATTGAGATGATCGTATAATTAAGCATGATGTCTTCAGCTCAGGCCAGAGGCAAGGAACAGGCTATGCAGGGAGTGAAAGGGGAAACCACAGAAATAATGCTGTGAAAAGAGGAGGTTTGGAGTCTTGGGTCTTGGCAGGGCCTGGGAATTCCAAGTAGGCACAGGGCTTGGATGAGAGGAATAATTCCAGAAGGAACACCACTTGCCTTTAACTTCCATCTAAATCATGGAAGACAGCTTGGATACAAACAAAAATCAATAAATACTTCCAAACTGTCCCGCCCACAGATCATTGGGAAAATAAGACAAGGAGGGAGACTAGAGCTAATTGGAGCCTAGGAGACTGGTTAAGAGGAAGGGGACTTGAAGGGGAGGATAGGAAGCTGGCATTAACTTCTTGATGTAAAGAACATGGTGACGAGGGTTGGAGAACATCTGGTAAAGCGGCCACAGATGCCCCCACCTGACTTGCAAAAAGGTAGCAGGTTCTGATTGCCACTGTCCTCCCCACACCTGGGAGTTCAGTGAACTGGAGAGCAGGATTTATCTCCCTGCTATACTGATAAGGAAATTGAGACTCAGAAGGAGAACAAGTCCCCCAGTGCAAACATCTAGTGAGACTCAGGATGTGTCTAAATCTGGGATGTGCGACTCTAAATATCTTGTTTCTGTTTTACCAAATGCTTTATAACTATGTGAAAAGTAGTGAGATTTCTGGTTTCCCATAATAGAAGATAAATATCTTAATAAACAGATGAATAAGTTAAATCTAGTATTTACTAATACTAATCAGACTGATGGTCTGAAACAGCAACCGGAAGGGGACCGTTGCTATTATCATTGCTGCATCCTTCACTAGACAGGTAAGAACTCTCTCTCCAGGTGTTTGTGTGTTGGTAATTCGATCCTAGAAAATGCAGCCTGGAGGGCCCTCCCTGATGGCACAATGGGTTAAAGCTCAGCACTGTGGAGTTATAGCAGAAAATGCAGCACAAGTTCGATCCCCGGCTGGGGGGTGACCCACATGGCATGGCAGACCTGTCCTGTCCACTGCTCCTCTCAGCAGTATATTTCAGTACATCTGCCTGTTCTGCACCCCACTCTGCCTCTGGTGATCCTCTCACCCCATGCACCTCTGGCCTGTACCCCAGTTCTGTATGTATAAATAAATAAATCTTAAAAAAAGAAAACATAGCCTGTTTCTTTCCAGTCCCCCAACACCCAGTGTTGAAGAATATGGGGAAAGCCTATTAGAGCTAACCTGACTGTGTCATTAACTCATCAGTCTTGTTGGACATGAAAATGGGTTTAACTAATGGTCACACGAGGGCAGCAGGAAGACATGGACCACCAGGTGAAGCAAGGCATATGGCCATTCCACCTGGTACTGAATGATATGAAACCTGATTGGTCTTGTACAATCCATAAGCCCACTTAAGAAGATCACACTTAACAGAATTCTAATAGTGCTATTTCAAAGCAATTTCTGGATATGAAATGAGTTTCTCTTCCTCCTGAGGGTGATAATCCTAACCTCAGTGTCTGAGTTGCAAAGTTCCTCATATGCCTTCTCTCCAGGAAAACTGGAAGGTGTTCATTCAACTTTGATTCCATGTAAGCTATCTGGGGATGCCAGTCTTGGATGGGAGTGAGGATGATGATGACGGTGTTTTTGTACCCTTGATTTTTCTCTATACTTCAAGCTATTGGGAAACATCAAACACCCCCACACTGTGTTTGCCAAAGCTCTTTCAGAGGTGCCAGAGGATGGATGCCACTAGTTGAGAAATCTTAATTGGCCTTAAATATCATATTTCAGAGTTCAGAGGGCTTTCATTAATGATTTCATTCTAAAGGTAGAGTTCACTATTGCTTAACCTTTTCTGTAAAGGTAATTGCTCAGTCCAAACTATTCTCTTAAGAGGGTGAAATCATTCTTACCCTTTCTGAAAAGACTATCAATAAGTGAGAGATTGCCTTATATGGCTGTGACCCATATTTTCTTTTCTCAGATGCTCTACCTCCTCCTTTCATGAGGATGTGGACAGAGAAAATCAACTCATTGGGTTTCCCGCTTTACCCCCGAAATGATTTTTAGCATCTTATTATTTCTCTTGAATAGGAAACACCTCCTTGAAGATCTCTATTTATGTCAGACACAAACACTGTATAAATATTTTTGGGTTCCTTCTGATAAAAAAAAAATTAGTTCAAGGTGGAGTGGTGCAACATAAATACTGTTAGCCCTAAGCACTTGGGTGAGCTATGGTTGAGAAAGTAGGGGAGGAGTTCCTTAGTTTCCCTTACAATGGGATAATAATGGAAAACGTAATCTTAAATCTCAAAATCAAAACAAAACAGCACTAAGATTTTTGACACAAATAAACATGATATTTTTCATCACTTAATAATTTTAAGTTTGAAAGTTTACCATTCAAGCAATTATAGTTCTACTCCCTTTGATCCCCACCAGTCTCCCAACTTTATCTTCTTCCCCCCTTTAAGGGAGGATCCAAAAAATGGAGGCTAAGGTTTTTGATCAATCATTCTTTAAAGTCTCTGGCACTCCACTCCAGCCTCATCAATATTGTAGTCCACTAATTTATTAAGTAAAAATGAAATTAAAAAATAATTTGGTGGTATAAGTATTATGAGCTGAATTGTGTCCCCTCAAAATTCAAAATATTCAAGTGTCAGGGCCTGAGACTGTGATGTACTTAGTGGAAGAATCTTCAAGGGGTGGGCACTCACCTACTATCACTGGTTTCTTTATGAGGAGAGGAGATTAGAACAGACATACACAGAGGAAAATAAAGACCACAGAAAGATAAAGAACAGAAGAGGACCACCTGCAAGCCAAGGAGAGGCCTCAGCAGGCTCCAACTCTGCCTGTTGGGCCTACGGGAGGTCTTAAACTCCACAAATAGGTTTTATGAAGCCCACCCCTCACCCTGAACAAAGAGATCCAAGACACCAAGGACTACAAATCCCATAATGTCATCATCAACAAAAGAAGGATTGCTGGGAACTGAGGGTAGAGTTATGCAGCCAGGGTTGGTATGTAACCAGATATGTGGGTCTTGGGGGCCTTTGGGTTTTCACCCACTTTCAATGGGGTTCCAGCTCAGTGGCACACAACTGGTAGGGCACATTCACCAATATATCTCTCTTTCTTTCTCCCTGAGTATTCATTTCTTCATTTCCTTTTTTTTTTGGGAGGGGGTAAATAAACCCTTTATTACTTTATTGCCCTTATTTTTGTGTGTGCCTGCAGTTGAGTCTCATTATAAGTCCCTTTTAAGCACACGGGTAAGGACTCACAGTCAGGCCAACCCATTTCACACTGGGTACCCTAAACGTATCTACTCCTTAATCATATAAATCAAGCCTTCAGAGTCATGTGAAAATAAATTTCAATCTCTGATGCCTTATCATACAGCTCTAGCAAACTAATAAATGTATCCTGTATCCATTCAATCTACCACTCTTAAATTCTGTTATGTTTTAAAGTCAACTTTACTGAAGAATAATGGATATACAAAACATGTATCTTATTTTAAGTGTGTGGTTCAATGAATTTTGACATATGTGTACACCCGTGTGAACACACTACCATCACAATATAAAATGTTTCCTGAAACCCCAAAAGTCCTTTGCAACCAACCTCTACTCCCTAGTTTCAGGCAAAAACTAATCTGCTTTCTGTTATGGTCGATTAATTTTGCTTCTTCTAGAGTTGCCTATGAATAGAACCAGGCAGTATGTATTCCTTTGTGTCTAGTTTCTTTGGCTCAGTTTAATATGCTTTTGATATTCAGCCATGTTGTTTCTGCATGTATCAGTAGTTTGATCCTTTTATTACTAAATGGTATTCTGATGAATGGTTGAATGGAGAAACATTTGTCATTCACTGTTGATGGACATTTGGGTTATTTCCAGTTTTGAATTATTATAAAGTTGCTTAGGCCATCTATGTACATGTGGATACATGTTTTTATTGCTCTCAGGTGAATATGTAGGAATATAATTGGTATGTTGTATGCTAAGTGTATGCTTAATTTGTTTTCTATAATTGGGGAAAAAGAAAAAAAAACTGCTACACTTATTTTTCAAAGTGTTTTATTTGCCCACCATTTTCACCTTCTTAAATCATAAATCTGCTATTTTACTTTCCTAACAATAATGGATGAACTGTCTGGTTGTGCTAGATAGATACTGGTCAACTCTTGGTATTGTCAGTTTTATGAATACTTCACCCTTTCTAAGGGTGTGTACTGATCTGATCTAGTATTGTGGCCTTAATTCTCCTAGGCAGCTAATGATTATTGTGCTTGCAAACAATTGTGTATCTTTTTTTTTTCTTGAGAAATAACAGTTTTGTCTGTTCCTTTGGTTTGTTTCTCTATATTCCACATGAATGAACTCATATGTCTTTCTCCTTCTGACTTATTTTGCTTAGCATAATTCTCCCAGTTCTAGAATGTTTTAATTTTAATTATGTCCATATTTACCCATTTTTCCTTTAATAACTAGTAATTTTTGTGTTCTAAGCAATTCCAAAGTTGCAAAATTTTCTTCTACCTTAGGTTCTAGAAGTCTTACTTTTTACATTTAGGTATGATTAACTTGAAGTTGTGTGTGTGTGTGTGTGTGTGTGTGTGTGTTATATGAGGTAAGGGTCACAATTCTTTTCTGTGTGTGCTCATAGAGTCTTTGATTGTCTTAGCACTGTTAGTATAAAGACAATTCTTTATCCATCTACACTGGCATCTGTGTCAATGTTTTCTTGACCATATTGATGAGTCTATGAGTCTACTCCTGGACCCTGCTGTTCCTTTGCTCTGTCTAGCTATCAGTACCATACTGTCTTGATTACTATAACTTTATAGTGAGAACAATTTTGTTCTATTTCAAAAGCTTTTAGTTATTCTAATTCCTTTACATTTCCATATGCATTTTAGAATCAGCTTATCAATTTCCCCCAAATTTGTTAAGATCTTGATGGGCACTGTGCTAAATCAAGTAATGCCCATAGGACAGACATTTAAATAATGAATCATTGTACACATGAATATGTTTTTCCCCAAATTGTTTAGATCTATAATCTCTTAGCAATGTATTTTAGCTTTCACAGTACATTTTTTGTTCAATGAATTCCTTAGTTGTTGATACTATTGTATTTGTTGATGCTATTGTAAATGGTATTTATACTTTTTTTCATTGTTTGTTGCAAGTACACAGAATTATAACTGAGTTATATTTTTTGACCTCGTTTTCCTGAGGCCTTGTTAAAAATCCCTATTAGCCCAACTAAATCTATTGTAGATTCTTAGAATTTTCTATGCACACATTCATGTTTTCTGTGCATAAAAATGAAAACAGCTTTACTATTTCCTTTCCCATCTATATGCCCTTTATTTCTTTTCTGCCTCATTGCTCATGCAAGGACTTCCAGTACAATGTTGAATAGAAATGGTGAGGACAGATATCTGTACTTTGTTTCTGCTGTGAATGTGAATGCATTCACTAGTTTGACTTAAATTTTGATATTAACCTAAGATTTTATTATATATATATGTGTGTGTGTGTGTGTGTGTGTGTGTAATTGCATCATTCTTCATTTTGTGCATTTTTTCATCTTGGCTGTAATCCCTGTGGGCTTTCCACCATCAATTCCCCCATGTGCCATCACCATAGTCCCATGAGCTCTTCCTGCCCCAGTTTTGATCCTTTTCTCCCTCTCTGTCCCTGTAGAATGTCTCTTAACCTAAGATTTTCTACAATGTCCTCTATCAGCTGGAGAAAGTTCCTGTCTATTCCTAGCTGTTCATGACTTTTGTCAGGAATCTGTGTTGAATTTGCCAAATGCTTTCCTTTTAACTACTACTGAGATAATCAATTTCCCCCCTTTTGTTCACTAATGTGATGAATAAAACTGACTGATTTGCAAATGCTGCAAGGAAAGTTGAATTTCCTAGACAAACCCAATTTCTAGGAATGGTTCCAGACCTACCTATGTTGTCCTGTCAGCTGCTCCAGCAACAGCTGAGGGAAGTCTCTTCCTCAGATGTCTGGACATCAGCTCTGTGGAGCCTTTTCTCAGAGACCCTGAAGAACATTGACTCATCTCAGCTGTCTGAAGAACTATGTTGTAGTCTTTGGGTTGTTAGCATGCAAACTAAGAGGTATACCAGGATCCTTAAGCTAGAATGATCTAAATGGTTTCTGCCATCCACTACTTAAAGAGAATTCTTTCAGCGTGAAAGAAATGTAATAGGATTAGCGTGCATAGAAAGATGCATGAGGAAAGATGAAAAACACCCAGTTACACTTCTTGGGGAAACATGCAGTCAGTCAGTGTTGACCCAAAACAAGGCTGTCAAGACCCAAGAACTTACCATAAGTCTAAGTCACCTTCTAGAAGGGAACTGTAGGAAAGGAGTGAAGGTGCAGGGCAAAGTCTGGGATGAAAGGAACAAAATCAAAGTACAAATCAAGTTGAAGGCTGCCAATGTCAGCCTCCCCAGGGGTCTCTCACTCAAGGGTCTCTCACTCGAGTCTTTTCCAAGAGTCTCTACCCATCTCAAATCCATGGATCTCTTTCCATGTCCCCCAAGTCCCTATTGCAAGGCCAAATTAGAAAAGTAAGCATACCTTTCTCCAAAAATTTCTCTCCTCCAGTGCCTAACCCGTCTCCTCCAAGTGTCTCCTCCCCATTCAGATCAACCTTTCACTAGGCGGGGCAAGGAACATGGAACCTCCCTTTTTGTGAAGATTAAACAAACTCTACCCAGGCCTATCCTCCAGAGAACTACTTACTAATAATCCATCTTCTCTTTTTCTCCTCCCAGTCCTACAGATCAAGGTATTTTCTGAAAACCATAATTTCTCACAGTTGGGAATATCATTTATTTTCCAGTCAATGTATGAATCATTTTACCAGTTTCCCTGTCAAATGATCACCCAACTTAGGTTTAGAATCTTTTAGCACAGAAAACCCAGTTCCTCCTCCTTCCTCAAATACAAGGAAATTAAGCTAACCAAGCAGATTAGGAAGAGATCCTGTGATAGCTGGGGCTTTAGCTTTCTTGTTTGGCATTAGAAGACCATCATCGACAGTTTAATTGGCCTCAGTTTTTATAAAGCTGATTTTTGCAAGTTCCCATGGACATATTCTCAGTATACCATTAATTATTTTGGAAATTTAAAAAAGTGTATTTTCATAGCATTCTAAAAAATGCAATATAGATAGATAGATCCCAAATGATTTTCATGACCACAGAGGGATTATGATAGAGCAATACCACATATGTCCAGTATCGTGTTCACTGTGTGTTTATATATAGTCTACTTGAGGGACCACTATTGGTTAAGAACAAGGGCACTAGAATAGGGTGCCTGGATTGGAATTCAAGTCAGCAACTTACTATATGTGTGACAATGGGCAAATTACTTTGTCTTTCTATGCCTCAGTTTCTGTATCTGTAAAATGGACATAAATAAAAATACCTTGTTTCTAGGATTTTTGTGAGAATTAAGTAAATATATTAGAGCAAAATCTGGGACACAGTAAGTGTTATATGAATATTTGGTAATATCACTATATGCTACTGACTTAATTATTGCCAGTTAGTAATAGTAGCAGGCAGAATTAATATGAACCTTAATCATTATGACCAAGCAGAGGCTAGTCAATATCAGCACATTAGACAAAGAATTCATAATACTTGTAATAAAGTATTGGGAAAATTAAGTAATTATATGACAAATACAATTGTCATCTACCCCACAACAAAGAGTGGTAATTTAGTTTTAGTAAGTATTATCACTTTTCATATTAATGTTCATTCAATTGTATTACTTTTGTAGTTTTTATGCTTACATTTAATTTTAAATTATTCTTTCTCTTTATGTCACAATAAGTGGAATTATACAGAGCTTATGTTTAGTTTCATGTTGTACATCTTTATATAACAAGCTTCTAAAATAATTTGGCAATACTGGAAGTCCTTGAGTTAGTATCCCTCTATATAATAGGCCTATCAATTTCTCAAAACTGAGAAACATTGAAATAATGAGGCTAGCTTTTTACTGAATGAAGCACAGTCCCTTCAGTTTTTTCCTGCTTCTGCCCAAGGCATGCAGCAAGGGGACAGTGGTAGCCATTTTGAATCTCCTGAATCAAGAAGGCATCAGATTTAAAATCCAAGGTTAAAAGTAGGAGAACAGTTAGGAGACTAAACACCTCTGATTGATGAAAACTGAAAATCTGATAGGCTGATAGAGTGATGCAGAACTAACAAATGTTTGAGTTCCTTTAAGTGCCAGACACCACCTTATAATAATTCTGTAAGTTGGTGGCCTTTTCTCTACTTTTTAAATGCGATAGAGGTTTAGGGACATTAATTACTTGCCTAAAGTCACGGAGCTAGAAAGTAATAGAGCCATAGTTTCTATTAGAACTAAGTGATTGCAACGCTCATCATTTCACACTATAGCTGTATCCTAAAAGCCACAGGCAAGCCCTGAAATGAAGAACTATGACCAAAACTCCTTTTCAGGAATTCCAGAATGCAAGCCTTTTTGGAATAGCAGGATCAAGGGAGTCTGTGTATTTCTAGTATTTCACTCCATAAAGAAAAGAGGACTTCAGGCTGATTTACTGTGATAGTTAATCTTATATGTGAATTTGTATTTGAATTTGACTAAGCTATGAGGGAGGGAGCTAGTTAAATCTGATACCTGGATTTGTCTGTAAGGATGTTTCCAGAAAGAGTTAGCATTTTAAAGGGTAGACTAAAGTAAAGCAGATGAACTCTCCAAAGTGGTGAGCATTATCCAATTCACTGAAATCTTGAATCGCACAAAAAGTCAGAGGAAGGTTGAGTTAACACTGGCTTCTTGTGTTGATTTGTCTATCTCCTGGCCTCAGCTCTCCTGGCTCTTAGGCTTCAGAGCTAGGCTGGAATGTACACCATCCTCTCTGACTTTGAATCTTCTAACTACACCACTTGCTTTGTTGAGTCTCCAGCTTGCAGATAACAAATCGTGGGACTTGTCCATAATTGCATGAGCCAATACCTCATAGTAATAACTCACTTACCAGACATCTATGTAAATAGTTACCCTCTGACAGAGACAGCCAGTGAGGGCTGGCTGAAAGCATCCTGACAATTCTAGCTGCAGCTCAAGTTGGAGAATTCCTACCAGAAGCTTCTTTCTTTCCCTAGCCCAACTATGTTGAGGAAGCATCACTGGCCATTCATTTTCCCAAGTGGGTTCATGACCTCAAGTACTTATAGTCCAAATATGCTTGGGAAAAAGTAGCTTTCCCTTCCTCAGTTTACATGTCTTTCTGCTAAGGAAGTAGAGGTGTCCTTATCTGCTGGGAGAATCCTTTTTTCCCAGGACAGAGTGGATATTAAGAAAGCGCAGAGCCCAGTGCCTTCCTCTTCCTCCACCCAAGGCTTTGTAGGTTTCTTGTGCTCCTGCACTAGATAGCTTCAGGCAAAAGCTTTCATTTTCAAATGCTCACAGACAAGTTAGAGTTAAAACATCCACTAGACCCTCAATTTTCAGAAAACCTAGTCTCAAATACAAAAACCACTATTGTGAAAATGTCAATTCACTTTCTTCTCCTTGCTGCAGCTTCCCAAGGGAATCAGACATGGAAGAGACTAACCCATACCCACCCCCAGTTTAACCCATACCCACCCCCAGTTTTTTCTATGCAGAGTAAGGAGCACTGACTCTAGTTCCCACTGGCTTCACCTTATTGTTAAGATCAGATGTGTATTTTGTAGAATGCAGTTAGCATAAGTATTTTTAAGTTATTGATAGTTTAGAAGTTTCTTTCATCTTTACAACTCATTTTAGGTAACATCATGTATGGTTTCTGAGGCTGTCATATTTAAGGAAAAGTTTACAAGCCCAAAAATTTGCAAGAAGTTTCCACAGACAAGCTTCTGGCTATGTACAATCCAAACCTTGTTTCTCCTCCACTCTCGCTCTCCACATACTTCTGGTGCTGGGTGCCATAGGAAACATTCCTATCTCAATCTGACCTCTGGTCACGAACCTTCATGTCACAACACCCAGTGAGTCAGCACAGGAGGCAAGAAGGATTATTTCTGGAAGCTATCTCCACACGAGCATGGTTAGTCATAATTTAACTGTATAGGGAAGTGACCTCAACACACATGAATGTGTACTACTAATCCCAAGTTCACTATGTCCCCAATTCAACTTTTTCTGAGGATCTGCAAAATGCCTATGACTGCCAATACTACTCCACTTGCAAGAGCGCGTGAGATGGGGATATTGGAAGGGGACCGGGTGTAACCAAGTGCAGTTGAGTGTAACAATGCAAATATTACAAGACATTTGACTACATGAGCACATGGCTGAGTCTCCGTGTGACCCAGAAGAGACCAGTGTAAGTGAGCTCTAAAACTTAAGCTTCATTAGCTTCTAATAGTTCCCAAACTTTCTCTGCCTGATATTTTTGGGTGTATGAACTTCTTACTCTTTTCATGGTCCTTTTTCCTTCAGTGTTCAATGTCTTTAAAGTGACAAAATATGTCTAATTTAAACATATTCCTTACTAGATGGCCTTCCTTGTTGAGTAGGTCAGTAGTCGTTTGTTTATTAAACAAATAATCCCCACTCTCCTTTACCTGGATGAATATTACAGAGTTGCACATGGGAGAAACAGTGATCTAAAAGGTCACTGGTAACATTCAGTTTGGAACTTTGATCTGAAACTAGAGATTTTTTTTTTTTTAATCTCTGACAAGACATCTTAATCTGTATGGTCCATACTTGGTCAATAATTTAGACCTCATGTACCTCATTTTCATTTCCTTGGGAGGGTAGCTTCCCATCTCTTTAAAGTTTCCCATCATGACCTCCAGAATTGTAAGCACATTGCTTACAATAGGCTTGGTGATCCTATTGAATTTGGTGAAAATCTGGTTGATTATTATCACATGATATACTCACAACAGGCCAAAACACACTTTCATTTGTAAGGTTTCATGCTGAGCATCATTCCCTCAAGGATTTGAGCTACTAAATTTTTATAATGACTTTCTCTTAGGAATCAAAAAATATATAGGAAAAAAAAACACAACAGTAGAACTCAAAGGAAAAGGAAACAACATAAATAATTGGATGTGAAAGTCCATAGAGAGAAAAGCAGGAAAAATTCACACACTTGAAAGAAATGATGAACACATCTGGGTTAGTAAATTGACTTTGAGCTTCTTTGTGAAAAAAGTAAAAGGGAAACCTGACTAGTTACAAGATACATACTGTTTGGGAGATTAAATTATCATGCTTTTTTCTAGTAATTAAACTCCTGGTTCCAGGATATATAAGAAGTTTCTGTCCGGGCCTCCCCGGTAGTGCAACAGGTTAAAATTGTGGCACTGCAAGCTGGTCACAGCAGCTTTGATGTGAGTTGGATCCCCAGCCACAGAGTTGATCCACATGGAGCATCTGACTACTCCTGTCTCACCCATGTGGGTCACCTCCCTGGCTGAGAATCGAACTTGTGCTGCAGTGGCTGCAGTAGTTTCATAATGCTGTGCTTTAACCCATTGTGCCACTAGGGAGGCCTCAAGTTTAAAATTACTTACAATACAGCCTGTGCCTCAGTCATTTTTATATTTCCCCAAACACTATGGTTCATTTATTCATTCAACAAGCATTTATTGTAGACCCATTATGTGCTAAGCATTGCTCTAAATTCTAAAATTGTGGTAGTAAATATAATGCAGTAATGAAGAGACAAACAATAAATGACATAATTTATATATGTATATATTTATATAAAGAGTAAGCCTTCAATATAGTGAGCATGTGTTTGAATTTTGTATGAACTCTAAGAGCAGCTCCATCTTCCGGGAAATCCTGGAAGATTTCCTAACCAAAACTTCATTTCTCTGGTGTCATAAGAGGGTCTATGTCATGGATTCCTTGGGTACCTTCGAATGGTCCCTGGATTTTGTATTCCCCAATAATGGCTGGAATATTTTGAAAATTCTAAGTCAAAAGGCTATAGGGTGGGAAACTTTAGGACTCTGAAGTTCTCTTGGGAACCACTGTGCTCACATCAAGCACTGAGAGCCAGAATGGAAGCCATATTTAGAAACAGGATCTCTTGAGAGGGTTGAAGGGAGCAGTTTGCTTCCTACTAAGGACTCCCAGCACCAGGCCACCCCACCCAGGCAAATGCCCATAGTCAGACACCGTCACTGGCCCCTGAAGAATGTTACCCTCTCCTCTCCTTTGGCTCTCCTTCAACACACAGGGACTGTTCCAGCATCCCTGTTATCTGGGGCGCCAAGAAGACTAAGAGTCCCATGACAAGCAGGGGTTGGTAGGTAGGGCTGCACTTGAGGCTGCCTCCTGGCCAGGGCCCATTAACCTCCTCATTCGGCTGATTGTTTTACAATTGGTCATCGCCACCTTGCCGCCCAGTCAGAAGCCAGTAGCAGCTTTACAGCCGATTTAGAGAAAATGGCTCAGCACTTAGGTATTTTCTGGTGCTCCAGGGTTCAAAGTGAAATTAATTTCCATTACCTCCCATAATAAATCAACTCACCCAACACATGTATGAAATTCCATTTAAGAGACTCAAGTCATCTGGGGCTCCACAGAAAAGCACGCACACTTCAGCTTGCACTTAGTTCACTTCTCTGCTTTGGGGTAGAGCTGATAGAACCTAACCAAACAACTCGGTTCCAAGAGAGCCAATGAAGGTGAAGCAGCCCTAAAACACACAGATGGGAAGCCAGCCAGATGATCCTAGACTTAAATTTGTGAGCAGGGAAAGATCTTTCTGTTTTGGTAAATTTTTTGTTGGTCCCTTCCTATCTTTCATGGACTTTCTTCTTGCAGTTTTAGATAGACAGAAGCTGGTAAGCTAATAGGAACAGTAACAGTCCCCGTGTTTAACATCCTGATCTAGATTTGGCTGGAAACAATTTGAGGCCTTTGAGGGAATGTGTATGGCTAGTTATTCTGGTTCTAAATCAGCTGGGTAACGAAGAAAGCAAATAGCAAGGTACAGCGTCACTGAGACAAGTCCATGGAGGTTGAAAGGATGGAGAGCATGACTCACACTCCAAGAATCATGTCTGAGGAATTTAAGCCAGAGAGGGGAAGAGCGAGGGAAGCAGCTAGGCCTCAACTCTTAAAACTAGAAGGGCTTACAGGGGTGAATCCTTCTGTCACAGGGCAGGGAGAGGGGCACCCCCGGAACTCCCAAATCTGCCTGCAAAATTGGTTCTGCCATTCAAACACATTAAGACAAAATATACTCTAGTGTTAAGACCTTCAATAGAAAATCACTGTAATATAATTTGCATGTGATCAAGCATTTTCACATGAAACACAATACAAAGTTCTGTATCTTCTTGCAGGTGAATGCCCCACCAAACACGGTTTGCCCAAACCAGGACTTCTGAAGCCCAAAATCTTGCCACAAGTCTAAGGCATTTTCTGGTGGGCATCTGTAGGAAATGGACAGAAGGGAAAGACAAGTCTGGAAGGAAAAGAGCAAAAGCAAAATCAAGATAAAAGCTGCCACTGTTAACCTCCCATAGATCACTTACCCGAGTCTGTTACGCATTTCTCCTTCCACATCTCCCAAATCTCTGGTCTAAGGCCAAGACAGAGAAGCAAGCACAACCTCTTCACATTTCTCTCCATTGTTATTGTGCCTCCTCCAGGTCTCCTTCTTGCTCTGTTCTACCTTCCTTCTCCCAGACTTCTCTAGCTTCTCCTCCCTACCTTAGGGTGGGACAGGGAACCAGGACCTCCCCCCATCCCTTTCCTGGTATACATCCCCCTTAGAACTAAGGAGACAGAAGTAGACCAGGAGTTTATAAAGTTCAGTTAGTATTACAAATATATACCCTGAGCAGATTGGGGTTTGTTTGTTTGGCCCCCACAAGGGAATACTTTGTCACACTGGTATAACTCAGCCCATGGAAACTCTCTGAGCTACTTTTCTGAAGAATAGTGTCAGAAATATAGAAAATTGAGACAATACTACTGAGGGTTCCCATATACCCTGCGTTGAGTTTCCCTTATTGTAACAGGATGGACCCAGGAAAAGGGGAGTTTCCAGGTTCCCAGCCCCATCAAGAAGGAGGGTGGAGCTGAGTAGAGAAGAAAGGGATCTGGAGAGGATTCTAAGAGAGAAGGAAGCAGAATGGAGAGCCAGAAGGATCCCTGAGGGAGGCACATGGAGCAGAGACATGTGACGAAGCGGTTCATGTTTCTTGGTCCTGGACTGGGTGAAACAGATGTGGATGAGAGACTGTGGGGAGGTTAACTAATGGCAGCATTTATCTTGATTCTTCTCTTTTCCTCCCAGGCTTGTCTGGCTGTTTCTGACCCTTTTTATGGGTTCCGGCCAGAAGTTCCTTTAGGCTTGTGGAGGGCTGTCAGGCCTTGCTTTGGACCAATCCCTTTTGGGTAAACTTTTACCCATGAGGGGATGGGTAACTTCAGGTGTTTGGTTTAGAAACTATATTCTTTGTCTTTTCTGTATTGCACAGTCATTGTATTAAAGTTCCTTTCCATTAAAAGTCTTATATGTTTTGTCTTGATATGGTAGATGGCAGAACCTATTTAGAGCAGGCAGGTTTGGGGGTACAATGGTGCACCTCTCCCTGCACTGTAACATTATCACTAATATTTTACATTAATGTGATACTTTTGTTTAATATATGAACCAATATTCGTTATTATTATTAATTCAAGTCCATATTTTATTCAGATTTTCTATGTCTGATGTCATCTTGTAACAGGGTGGTCCCCAGGAAAAGGGGAAATTTCAGGTTCTCTGTCCCACCCAGAAGGAGGGTGGAACTGAGCTGAGCAGAGAAGAGAAGGAGTCTGGAGAAGAAAGCAGGATAGCCAGAAGAAGATCTGAGGAAGCCACATGGAGCAGAGAGTTGTGAAGAAACCATGCTTGTTTCTTGGCCCTGTGCTGGGTGAAACAGATGTGGGTGTTTGTATTGATTTTGATTGTGCTTTTTTCCTCCCAGACTTGTCTGGCCATCTCTGACCCTTTTCTATGGGTCGCCGCCAGAAGGTGCTTTACTCTTGTGACAAGCTTTTAGGACTTGCTTTGGACAAATTCCTTTTGGGTTGACTTTTACCCACAAGGAGATGGGTAACTTCAGGTGTTTGATTTAAAAACTATATTCTTTCACTCTGTATTGTATACTCATTGTATGGAAGTTCCTTTCCATTAAAAGTCTTATATGACTTGTCTTGATGAGGCCGATGGCAAAAACTATTTAGAGCCAAGCAGGTTTGGGGGTTCAGGGGTGTACCACTCTCCCTGCCCAGCAGCAATCTGATGGTATGGACTAGAGGTGGGATGTGTGTGTGTGTGTGTGTGTGTGTATAAATATATATATATGTATGTATGTATGTATAGAGGTGGGAATATAGAAAATATTCCGAGGCATGATATATATATATATATGTATACGCATATATATATATGTGTGTATATGTGTGTATACATATATACATATATATGTATATGTAACAGCAGTCTTCATTTTTATACAATATATGCATTATCATCTCGGGACAGTCCCCAAGAAACTCCCACCACCAATTCACCTGTGTAGCATCACCATAGTCCCTGTGTTCTTCCCACCATTGTTTTGATCCAGTTTCCTTCTCCCCACTCCTAACACCCCTCCCCCCCCCCAGCATCATGTGTGTTTTTTCATTTCTAAAGCTAGTTTAAGGGCTGTTAATCATTGTTAATCACCCTTATGGCCACCTCCAGGTTCTGGTCTTAGGATGCTTCCAACCCAAATTTTCTATGCTAAGCCTTCATCTACGTCCTTTTTCTGTTCCAGGATTCCATCAGCACTACATTATATTTGTCACGTCTCCTTAGGCTCCTCTTAGCTGTGACAGCTTCTGGGACTTTGTGTGTGCTTGTGTGTATGTTTTAAAGAGAAACTTAAGTAGTAGCAAATATACCGCTAGTATAAAGAGGACAGACCAGCATGACTGAAGAATTTGCCCAAATGGTTTGAGATGCCTTCTTAAATGGCTTAGCAGAACTTGGGGGTGGGGAGTGGGAAGTTAGGGAGCACAAGAGAAAAGAAAGAGTCTGTTAAGGAATTTCCCTGAGAAGGCTTTGCCTGCTTTGAAAAGTGATGAAGTGTTTAAGTCTTCTTGGGACCTTTAGGGAGAAGCCCTTAGGGGCCAAAGCTTTCCTTTTGCATGTAAATGTATTTCACAGAAGCTTGACTAGGGACCTGCCTTCAGTTTTAAGGAATTCTAAGCTTCCTCTATTGGAATTTATATGATCCATTGTGTGGGTGTGAGATTGAGCTGAGTTTTTATTGTTCTGGGAGATATTTTTTCATATTTGCAAATGAGAAAAAAAAAAGATCCTAGGGGGAGCGAAATTCTTCCTCCCAACTTTAGCATTGGAAAAAATATATCCCTGGAGCTTCCCTAGATTCTGATTCTTACTTTGGATACCAACCAAGACCTGGTCTATAGACAGGGGTTGAGGATTACAACTGACAAGTCTAACCCCGAGACTCTTTTAGAATCACAGGTAGAAGAAAAGCAGATCCCTGAAGCAAGCAGGTGGGGGCTGGATACAGTTACAGGATGGAAGGGATAAGGTGGGGGCCAGAGAAACCACCCGTGGCTAACTCAGATGTCACCGCAGAAACTGTGCTTTTGTGGAATTGTTCATTTTCAGTGTACTTTTGTATATAATCTTCCCAAAGGAAAAACCAATAAATATTTAGCAATATCTGCTAGCATTAATATACCTTAAGGACATAGAAAAGTCCTTTGAAAGTTTGTTTTTCAAAGATCTTACAGTTCCATAAGTTCTATGGTCACGTGAACATAACACACTGATTTCTTTTTCTTGGAGATACACATTGCAGAAAAGCCTCTGAAAAGTCTTACAATAAAGAAATCTATTCAGCATCTTCACCCCTTTCCCAAAGGGGTGAAGATGATTAGGTTTCTGTCTCTTTCAGCCCCAAGCTACCAAAGCACTTGGAGTTAGAGTTCTATAGACCTCATTGAAGGAAATGCTACACCATTCAATTCATCAACAAATTCTCAGCAATTGGGGTAAACTTCACCCAAATCAAATGATTACAATTTTTACTGGGCACAGCCTGAATTAGTGGTGTTTTATTGCAGAAAAGAAGATGGCACAACATCAGAGCTTCACTATATCAGAGCACTTCAACTCAGCCAAAATGACTCCTTTCTATAAATAGTATTTCATAACTCTGCCTTTATCATCCTAAAATAAAATCTATAATGTAACCAATCTATCAAAACTTAGAAAAGATCAATAGCAGGTGTTAACTACAAATACAAAAAAATAAAAAGAAAACACTTCAATAAATGAACATTTACAGCAATACGTAAATGCTTAGCTCTGAGCATACTAGAACACCTGCAGAAGAAATCAGACACTTGCTCTTACACAGCAAATCTCTGGGACAGCGACAGCTACAAATGTAGAATGTTAAGGCGGTGTTGCATTGCTACTGAAACCCCCTGAGTGGTGTTGCCATTGAATAATGTGCCTTTTATCAAAGGGTGAACTACTCTTGGTAGAGCTTTACCTCAGATAAAGGGGAAACGACTCCATTTGTTTGACAGCTACCTTCCTGGAAGTTTTCCTTGTATTTTTTCTTTATTGAAGTGACATTGGTTTACAACAGTGTATGTGATTCAGAAGTACAGGTTCACACCTCTTCAGATGTATGTTACCACAACACTCCCCCACCAAGGTACAGCATAGTTCTCCACCACAGTCCATGGGGCCCCTTCCCCTCGCCACCCTCCCCCTCCCCTGACTCCTCCCCATTTGGTAGCCTCCATTCTGCTGTCAGATTTCTAGGGCTTGTTTTGATTTGTTTTTCTTTGTTACTTTGTTTTCTTTCTCTACATTCAGTTTCATTTTTCACTTAGATCATATAAATAGATCCTTTGACTTATCTACATGAGAGTCTAGTGGGCCATTCAAAAGTGATGTAGCAGAAGGAACTCCTCATCCATTGGGGGTAAGAGGGCAAACTGTGTAGATCCCTGCCCACCCATGCTCCCCCTCCAACAACCCTAGATACCAATGGAACCCTTCCAGGGTGTAAAAGGGTGGTGCCCAGGAAAAGAGGAGGCTCCAGTTTCCCTGCCCCACCCAAAGGAGGGTGGAGCTGAACAGGGAGGAAAAGAAGCTGGAGAGGAGACTGAAGAGAAAGGAAGCAGGATGGAGAGCCAGAGAGAGACCTAGAGGAGGCACATGGAGGAGAGATCTGTGAAAAACAGCACTTGCCCTTTGGTCCTAAACTGGTTGAAACAGATGTGGGTGAGAGACCTGTGGAGAGGTCAATAATCAGTTTTTATCTTGATTTTGACTTTGCTCTTTTCTTCCCAGACTGTCTGAATGCTTCTGACCTTTCCTATGGTTCCCTGCTAGAAAGTGCTTTAGAGTGTGGTGGGCTTTCAGGGCTTGCTTTGAGCCAATCCCATTTGAGTGGACTTTTACCCATGAGGGGATGGTAACTTTGGGTGTTTTGCACACTGATTGTATTAAAATTTCTTACCATTGAAGAGCTATATGTTTTATCTTGATGTGGTAGGTGGCAGAACCTATTCAGAGAGGGCAGGTTTGGGGGGTTCTGGGGTGCCCCTCTCCCTTCCCTGTAATAACTTGTAAAAAAAATCCCCCAAATGCCCAAAATGTTCACTATGATATTGATCCAGTCTGATGGAAACTTAAGAGTAGAAAAACTTAGGATGGAAGGTCTCACAAGGACAAACACTGGAGAGGGGGCAGGTAGAGATGATCAATAAATCTTAACTAAATCAATTATGGAAGGTTTGAGGAATCTGAGGTGGGGCCAAAGAGGATTATCAGCCAGAGATGAGGGCAGAGAGGATTACTGACTTTAGAAGACCAACCCTATCTAACCTCAAGGCAATAATTTCATCAAAGTACATTATAAAAGAACACCACTTGCCCTGACAAAATGCAGCTCTTGCTCTTTAAACCTTCCCATCTATGTCTAAGCAGGAGCCTCATTCCTTATTTCCTTTCCTCAATAAACTTGCCATGTTCACTATGGATAGCTGTTTGGATGTTTCTCAAAAGGCTGAAAATAGAGCTTCCCTATGACCCAGCAGTCCCACTCCTGGGTATCTACCCAAAGGACACAAAAACACTGATTCAAAAGGACACCTGTGCCCTCATGTTTATTGCTGCTCTATTTACAATAGGGAAGATGTGGAATCAACCCAAATGCCCCAAAATAGAAGACTGGATTAAAAAGATGTGGTACATATACACAATGGAACATTACTCGGCAATCAAAGATAAGCTCATGCCTTTTGCAGCAACATGGATGGAGCTGGAAGGGATCATGCTTAGTGAAATAAGCCAGAAAGAAAAAGAAAAATAACAGATGGTTTCATAGCAGGAGCATAGATCTGGGGCAAAAAAAAAAAAAGAGAGAGAGAGAAACAAATGTAATAGAGTAAAAATGAAAACAATGAACAACTATAAACCAGAGACTTTTTATGGGGGTAAAAGTGTAACAGGGTGGTCCTAGGAAAAGGGGAAGTTACAGGTTCTCTGCCCCACCAAGGAGGAGGGTGAAGCTGTGGAGAGAAGAGAAGGAAGAGTAAGGAAGCAGGATGGAGAGCCAGAAGGCCTCTCTCTCCTGCCCTGTAACAGAAAAATGAGATCAGAATTGGGGTGGAAAGAGTGCACTGGATCTGGTGATGGCATATGAGTGAGTTGGTGGTGGGAAGCCCACGGGGGTTACAACTGAGAGGAAAACATGCACAAAATGAAGAATGATGTAAAAAACTTAAAAATATAGTAATAATAAATAAATAAATGAATACCAAAAAAAAAAAAAAAAAAAAAAAACCTTGGCATGTGCTGATGAATGTGCTGAATTCTTTCTGAGAGGGCCCAAAAACCCCACACTGAACCCTGTCATAAGTACTGAGATACAACTAGTCTTTTGTATTAGAGCTGAATTTTGTGTTGTTAACCAAATTCCTCAGGTCTCAAGACCTGAAAAGAAAAAGAAAAAATGAAAAGCTATAGATCCAGCAATATGTTTTCAAAAATTTAATGAGGGAAATGGGTGGGGAGAATGTCGGTCAATTTTTGCTTGTTTCTATTTGCAAGACAAGTTGATATACAGTTCAGTCTTCTGCCCAATGGAAGACATCACCTGTCCATTTTACCTGTTCAAATTCGAGCCTCAACAATGACGGGGGAAAGTGCACAACACAGTAGGAATCACCAGGTATTTCTTGGTTCCTGCTCACAAGGCCACATGTGAAATGCATTGAAAGACCCTTGCAAGGAAGACATGTCTTTCCCTCTATAATGAGGCTATGAAAGCTAACAGATCTCACATATCTGCCTGTTGCCAAACTGTGTCGTGTTTTCCTTGGAGCCCGCAGTGGGAACAACAGCGTAACACCGTGGATGTGCCCAAAGCTCAAGTTCTAAGTCCATCACTTTCTGCTATGTGAACTGGGCAAATTACTTAATCTCTCTGTGCCTCAGTTTACTCACCAATAAAATGGAGGAGAGCATCATTGTTGGGAACCAAAGATTTACTGACAAAGAAAGAATTCAGCCTTGCATCCAAGCTTGATATGGGACTAACTGAAGGGGATAACAAACTGATAGTCAACTGGGCCTAGCATCCCGGAGATACTGGTGGGAGGGACTGGGCCTAGCACCAGGGGGCACAGTGATGAGTCACCTTTGGAATGTGAACCTAGATCTATATAAAGACCCTTCCCCTTTATTGAGTTGGCAGTAGCTGCAGACCCCACCGGACCCCACCCTAGGGGCTCTGTCTCAGCTGCTGTCCGGGAGCAATAAACTCTGCTTGCTCAGCCTTTCTGCCTCCCGCCTTCCTTTCTTGCGGCCGGTCACAGAAGTTGGGACAAAACAATTATCTATTCTCAAAAGATCACTGAATACTAAGTGAATGAAAATACTTAAAATTCTGCCTTGTACATAGTATGGTTTTGTGATTATTAGCTATAAAAATTATTTCTTAATAAGAATAATGAACAGTCATATACCAGAGACATTTTGTGG
>NW_004567116.1:21064987-21087144 GCF_000260355.1 Condylura cristata | reverse complement strand
GTTTACTCATCAAGGTCTGATCTCCTTTGTTTGGGATAATGCCTGTCTCACACTTCATTACATAGCATGATGGGAGGTATTTTGTAGTTTGAATGCAGCCTGGGTCTTTCCCACCCCTACCTACCCCATTCCATCCTTCATTTCTAAACACAGAAAAGAGTTTCCAGCTCTTTCTCTACATGGCTGGGCCAACCTGGGCAAGTCCCAATGTCCCTTTCCTTTTGTGAAATCCAGTGATCTCAAGACCCCTTCAGTGATCATTCTTCCCACTAACTCCTCCCCATCTCCATAAGGAAGAGTTCTAGAACAAGAGAGAAAAGACTTCCCTTGTGAGGAGTCTTCATGGACTTTATTCATTTAGCATCTGGTTTTTAAAATATCCTCAGCTACTCCCAGAAGTCAGTGTTTTTCAGTCTATTGACCCCCAGCAAGGAAGAGGACTGTTGTTATTGCAGAAATGCACCTGTTTGAGTAGAAACCAGGCTCACTGACAGGTTGTTAGACTGTTTGCAGCATAAATGATTATGATCTTTTTATTTGGATAGCAGCCTGCTTTTCTCTGTCTGTCTGTCTCTCTCTCTCATGCATACACACACACATACACACACAGCCTACCTGTCACTAGAGTCATCCAATGAGGAAACAATACAGAGAACATTGTCCCAATTTTGCAGGTCAGAAAACCCATATAGAGCTCATGTGGAATGGACACAATTCCCGTGCCAATCTCTACCAGGACCTAGTTTTCTAAGCCCAAGTCAAATGTTCCTTGCACCCATGACAGCAATCCTATGAGGGCCTTAGGAAATAGGTTCTATCACCATATTTTATAAACAAACTCAGAGCCCTACTCACTTGCACTTCCCCCAGGAAAGGGACCCATCACATTTATCAGGGAACACTCTCTAAATTGAAAAGGTAGAGTTGAGACCACAGCCAGCTTATTTCTCTGTTCAACACACACTCACAGAGCCCCTGTGCTAAGATTGGAAGGCACCACTGGTGTGTGCAAAGGATACAGCCATCTCTGTCGTGGAAAGGCGAGGTGCTGCAGAATGAGGATGACCAGGTTAAACGGAAGTAGAATTTTTATGAGCATTATTTGCATAAACACCATTGGGGTAATCCCTAGAGAGCTCTGCAAGTGATCCAGTTTTTATATTTAAATGTGCACATTGAGAGAATTCCTATTCTGCTTTCTGTCAAGATCTAGGATTTGGATCTCAGTTCAGACTGACAGCCATTAAATTCAACAAATTTCCCTGCTGTTCATTTCTGCTGCAAATGCTGCATTAAGCCTTGACAAAATAAATAAATAAATAAATAAATAAATAAATAAATAAATAAATAAATAAATAAATAAATAAATAAGGCTCTCTCTGCCCTCAGACCAAAGTGGGAGATGGAAGTGCTGAAATGTGAAGAAGTGGGGACAAGATCCTATGGGGGCTCTGAAGTTAGACAGCCTGTATGGAATCCCTGAGCATTTACTCTGTGACCTTGGGCAAATTACTGAAACTCTCTGTGTCTCCGTTGTCTCGTCTCTAAAGGGGAGAGATACTATTAGTCCTACTGTATGTATTATTGTTGGAATAAATGACTTAAGATGTTTAAAGTGTGTAGAGCAATGCCGCCTTCGAGGTAAGGGCTACATGACAGGTGGAAAGCTATAGTCACAGAGATCACTACAAAACATGGAAGAGTAGTGAGTTCCACGCAGTGGGGATCAGGGATGATGTTCTAGGCTTAGAAGAACATCTAGGATTTTTTTCTTGCCAAGGCAGGTGGTACTGTTACTATAACAAAGAAAAACAACTGTGCTGTTGCTTCACACAGGTCATGGCCTGTAATCCCCTCGATTGTAATCCCCTGTAACTGGTACTATTGTTGTACCCACTGGACAGACAAGAAAATGCCCAAAGAAGTTAAAAAATTCATCCACGGTCTGACACTGGTACATGACAGAAATGGAATTTAAACTGATCGTGTTTGAAGGAAGAATATAATGATTTACAAGTGGTTCTGGCCCACTTACAATTTTTGAAAGCAACTTTTCTCACTTTAAAGGCTGACCCTTGAGAAATGGAGATCCAAACATTTAGGGAGCTTGCCCATCATCTGTCTCTGCCTCTCCAGCTGCTCATCTCATTGGCTGATAACTATGGTGCTGGAGGGGGCAGCCATTGAATGGGGGAGTTTTCAAAACCCAAGATATCCGAGAACAGAAAAGGGGCTGACAGGAGAGACTTCCAACTTTCTTCCTCTTCCCTCTCACAGGCACCACGGCCCTCTACTCTTTCTCTGAGCGACCCTGTGACGCCTGATGAAATTAAACCTGCCCCAGAAGGAGCAAACTATGAGCGTCTGGTTCCCTGGCACTTTTAGTCTAATTGCTGCCTAATGAATATAATAGCTCTCTGCCTATCTTTTCAGCAATGGGCTTCTGAAGACATTCAGGAAGAGATGAACACCAATAACACTCACCCTACTGTCTGTGAACTGAAATCTGATATCAGCCGAATGGTCCTAGTTTACAACTTGGTTTTCATCTCAACAACATCCCTCAGTCTCAGGTTTACTGTCCAGTTGCTAGACAGGAGCAATCTGTGACATCCCCCTAACCTCTCTCCTGCTTCTCACATCCCAGGGCTGCTAAACTTAGGATAGGATCACAGGATTACTTTTCAGGCTAAGAACAGGATCTCTAAATCCAGCTAAAACCCATCTTGTTGAGCTGTTGCCTATTGACCTTGAGGAAGCAATTGTTTTTGTTCTGGGTTAGAGGTGAGAGATTAGACAGATGCTTCAGCAAATTAGTCAGAATTGCCAATTTTGTTCTCAAGTATGAATCCAACATTATACCATCTCTGCCTGTAACACCCTAACTTTGTCCTACATCAGACAAATAACCAGCTTCTGACAACCAAATCATACTACCTTAGTGTCTTGGTTGTCTCTTGCCAAGAAAGAAAAGTGATCACTCAAAAATCTAGTGACATAAAATAGGTTGCTTTATCCTTCACATTTCTATGGGTCTACTGGGCTCAGCAAGGCAGTTCATGTGTTATTTCACTTGTGATATCATGCTGTTGAAACCAAATGGCAATCAGAGCTGAAGTCATACGAATATTCACAATCATTCAAATTGTGAATTTTTCCTTCTCTTCATATAAAGAGCATCTACCACAACATTAAGCAGATATTTGTTGATATTTCCATAGGAAAGGATGTCTAAACTTAGACTGAGAGGATGAGTAGGAGACAGTAAGTAAAACATGAGGATTTAAGCAGAGTAAGGAGCAGGATCTCAAGCTTGGAAGCAAAAAAGAAAATATTACTTGGAGGACAAATACTTGGAGGATTAAGGGTGGAGTGCAGGTGGAAAACAGAGGATCCCTGTTTATCACTGTGAGACTTAAAATATAGACATTTCTCAGATGAAAAAGCAGTCATTCAACAAACCAGTTATAGTGATTTATGCATTTATCATCCACCTTTCATGTCAGACATGTATCCCTTCCAGTATTTCTTTACCTCAAAGACTTTTAGTAGCTTTCCCAACAGCCCTTCAATCATTTTATCATGGTCATTGTGGGCAAGTGGCTGAAAGTACTGAACAATTTCTTCAGTGCAAACTCCATGAATTTGTTATGGAGTTTTAGGGAAAAAGTTTAACCTCCTTTAGTTACAAAGGAATTCTTAAAATTCAAGAAGGTGGGGGGGTGACCTCTAAATAATGTGACCATCTGATATATCTGTAAATTGAAACCTATGCTGATGGGAGCAAGTGGAATTCATCTTCTGAATAGGAATTTAGCTGAGTCATGATTTTTCTCTCATTTCCACTTTATATGACCAATTAGGTAATTTCCATGGATCTATAACAGAACAATTAAGATCTTTAGGAAGTAGAATGTTCTGAGCTATTTCAATATATGCATTCATTCTTTCATCAAATACTTAATAGCACATACAAGGTACTAGAGCTTTGAACTAAAGATCTAGTAGTGAACAAAACAAAGTCCCTCTTCCTCATGGAGATCACAATATGGTGTCAGAGGACAACAATGAACAAGTAAATACATAATGCATCCCCATGAAAGCATGCATGAAATATTTCAATGTGCAGTGCAAAATGTTTCTTTTTAGTTAAATAACTAAAAAGTAAAGTAACACAGAGATTATTATTTTCCTTCTATTAAATTAGCAAGAAGAAAACACCAGTAAATATCTCATAAGATTGACATTGTGGGAATATGCAAATTGATGGTCATAGTAGAAAAGCAATTTGCTATAATCTTGGGTAAATATTGATATTACAACATGACATATTTTGATAAATTGATTGATCAGCTCAAATTCTTCACCTCGCCTTTGACTCTTCTCTCTAAAGCTGGAGTGTATTGGAATACATTTTCCTACCCCTGACTTCAGGTCCAGTCATGTGAATTGTTTTGGCTGATGGGATATTAGCAAACTCATACAAATAGGAACTTGAAATGTACTTGGGATCCACCTCTGATGGTTTTTACCTTATTCACAAGGGCTTATTTTTTTGCTAGTAGGAGGAGCATGAGAAGTATGCAGTCAACTCAATTTAGCTCAATTTAGATATGCCAGCCAGCAGATTCATGACATTAAACAGTCATTGCATTAAGTCACTGGGTCTTACAAGGATTTTTTACACAGTAAGTTTAAAGCACAAGTCAACCAGTACACATATCAAGCATCATTAGAACGCTAATACTATTTGATCCTTCAGTTCACTTTGAGAGCTGTTTAGATAAATAGACATGTGTATCATTCAGCATGCCAGCTTATTCCTCTGTAATACCGGAGGCATATCTCAACAATGATGTGTTTATCACTCATGCAAAACAGATATTGGAGAATATTAATAATGCGTATTCAAAGGAGAACATGTTGAATCTGAGTGACTTCTATTGAGCGCATACAAATGGAGCAGTGTGGGGGGAGGGGGGGATGGACAACCACTTACAATCGGATGGCTAAACTAATACCAGAAAATTTCAGATCTTTTCCATTTGATTTAACATTTCCTTTATCTTTTGTCCCCCAACCCACCCTTCACCCTTCAAGTATACTTAGCCTTTCTAAATAATTCAATGAAAACTTTTTTTTAACTTTGAATGAATGCATTTCTAATTTTTTTCATACTTTTTTTCTTTCTTTCTTTTTAAAAACAATACAATAGTTTATTTTTACATCATTTTGTGCATTTTTCCATCTCAGCTATAATCCCCTGGGGTTGCCCATCACCAAATCACCCATGTGCCATCACCATAGTCCACTGCATTTCCTTCCCCCCCACTGTCCCACTGTTTTTGACCCCATTCCCCATTCCACACCCATCAAATGTCTCTGGTATATAGCTGTTCATTATTATTATTATTATTTTCTTGACTGGTCCATTATACTTCTGCTATGACTGAAACCATCTGGTATTTTTCCTTTTCTTTCTGGCTTATTTCAGCTCCATCCATGTTGCTGTAAAAGGCATGTGATGAATGAATGTATTTCTACTTTTACCTGTAGTAGTGAAAGTACTAGAAGCAATCTAATTGTCCAACATTGAGAGAATGGGTATGTAAATTAATGAACACGTAGGATCATATAAAATATTGATTGTATAAAACTGGAGAATAAAGAAAAATACAGCTTAAAACTGTATAACTTATAACTATATAAAATATTCATGTAATGAAGAAATTTTAGAAGGAAATATAAGAATAAACATAGGATGGGATTAACACAGGGTTATTTTTCCTTTAGAGATGTTTTGACTATATTTTATGCTGTTGTTAAAATAAAAATAAAATGACTCACTAAATATTCAATTCATGCTGTTTATCTGGGAAGTAACTAGTTAGAAAATGCATTTGCTATGGAATGCTAGCCCTCTGGAGAAATGAGATAGCGTCTATTTAAACATCTTTAAGGGTATCAGATGCTAAGGTGTAGTAACTTGCAATCAATACCTGTAACTTGATGAATAGGTAACCAAATCCATCTCCCTGAATCCAATCTATATTTTTTTTTATCATAGACTATACTAAAAACAAATAACATGGTTTTGAGCTGATTCAAGAGAAACATAGACTTTGGTCTTTAGTAAACTTTAAAATATAATCTGCACAAAAGGGAAGTAGTTTGAGGGCCCAGAAAGGTGTGGACCAACTATTGAGACAGGACACTCCCATGGGCTGGAGCCACCAGAGACACTGACATTCTCACACATTGAACAATGCTCAGCAATCCTTCCCTGGAGAACCTTGGCCCCAGAGTTGAGGTCCAAGTCTCTGCCTCCCAGATGGCACACCCACAAGTACATCTCTGATATGGATCCAGGTCAAAGTTTTTGAGACAATTTCAGAGGGGCCCAGTATCTGGATGTTATCTGAACGTAACTGCTTAAACTCCCAAGAAGAATATAAAAAAAGATTAGCATGCATTTTGGAGGAGAAACTATGAATAGAGGAATTATCAATACTTATGGTTCCAAGAGAGGTCATGATTACTCAGTACATATATTTTTAAGATAACTTCTTACTCATTCACCACAAAGAAATCTATATTGTCTATTTTGAACAAGAAAGTGGACATATTATAGGAAACAAGAGAGACAAAGGTCTTTGCCCTAATGAAGCTTACATTCTATTGGGGAAGGTACAAATTAATTCTGTTCTTCAACTTTTGGCTTGGGAAAGATAAGTGAATATTCCAAGTAAAGAGTCCTATTGACTTTAGGAGACGATGAAACCATTAACTGACCTTACTGACTTCCCAGACTCCACCACTGAGAATGACCTTTATTATTCACTTTCAAACACCCTAGGAGTATCGGTCAATGATGTCAACCCACACTGTCAATGGGAGAGACCATTCAAATACTAAGATCTCAGGATTCAACTGACAAACTGTTCTTGTCTGAACAGAAGGAAGTTTTGGATCTAATATTTCCTATTTCCAATATCTGTGCCAGGTATAATGATAAACTCTTTTTTATGCATTATTTGGTCCAGTCCTTACAACTCTCATCTCTGGTAGTTATTTTCATCTCACAATACAGAAGATAACACAGGGACCAGTGACTTCTCTATGGAATGAAAATTGAAACTGGCAAACTCAAAACTCAGATTCTGTCTCATGGCAAAGACGTTGTTCGTCCATGACTATTTGACTAGACATGGTGATTATAAGGCATGTAGGAATTTATGGGAGGAGTGGGGAGATCATGGAAGGGGTTCTGGAAGTAATTAGACCTCATGGTTTTCACTATCTGCTTGGCAGAGTAGTTTCTGTGCAGAGTGATACAAGGAAGGAAAATAAGGCTCTGGAGTCAGGCTGGCCTGCATATGAATCCTGGCTCTTCCGTTGGCTAATATTACTGTTGACCTTGGGGATGTACCTTGACACAGAATCCATATGCTTTTATTATAGGGATGATAGCAGTCAATCTCATAGGCTTTCCGCAAGCATTAAATGAGGTAATGTTTAAAACACAAATGTTGAGGTGCTTGGCATATAATAAATTTTCAAATAATTCATTTAACAAATATGCTCCTTAATTATAAATGTATCTTTCAAGTAGGTTAAGTTTAAGTAAAAAGAGAGAAAAGTGACGATTATGGTAGAGACTGTCCTTCTCTACTTTAACCACTTCACTGTAGAATGAGGGAGCTTACCTTCATGATCCAGGCTCCCCTCCTAGTGACTTCCGGTGTGTCTGATCACAGAAGATATTCACAGAAGATGACGAGAAATGGAATCATGCTTATTCCACTGTCAGAGAAGAATGAGGTTGGGGGTCTCATTATTCCTCCAGTCCCATTCCATCAGATCATGCATTGGTAGTGACCACATTCCTGCACCAAAATCATGGCTTTGTTCTACAAACCTAGGGTTACAACTCTGCAGTTTTCAGTAAGTCATTCTGCCCCTTTGAAACTGTCATTACAAATAAGGTGTTTCCTGTTGGTTTTCCTTAATCCTGTCCAAATCTTTGTAATAATTCCTTCACTAAACTCTCCTGAATTATGTCACTTGCATAGCCATCTGTTTTGTATTGGTATCTCACCATTTGGGAAATAGAAGTTGTAAACCAGGTGGACAAAGTTTTTTACTGAAAACAAAACTAACTTGGCCCTCCCTGGTGGTGCAGCGGGTTAAAGCACAGCACTAAGAAACTAAAGTTACTACAGCAAGAGTTCGATCCCCACCCTGGAGGTGGCCCACATGGTGCAGCAGACCTCTCCTGACCTGCCCACTGCTCCCCTCAGCAGTCTACTTCGTCAGTCAGCCTGTTCTGCTCTCCACTCTGTCTCTGGTAAATCCTCTCACCACCCCTGCACCTCTGACTTGTACCCCAGTTCTGTATGAATAGATAAATGAATCTTTTAAAAAACAAAACAAAACTAACTTATGTGGCACAGGCCAACCCTAAAGGAGCCCTTCATATATTCAGTGCAGGAATTACACTCTTCGTTTCTGATCTCTCCTAAAGGGTGGAATTCTGGAATTCTTTTCCAGAATGGTCAAGAAGACAATTATTTTATGCAGTAAGAGTACCTTTACTTTAAATTTGCTATTTTCTCATCAGAAAGTTTTCAAAGTTCAATAAAGCCTGAGACTAGAACAGATGTTAACATTTAATACTAATTTTATTATAATGCCTGTTGGGATCCTAATGACACCTGATTGCCTTACGTTTCATAGTAAAATAAAATATTTTCACTTTAATTTAGAACGATGGACCATATTGAAGTCATATATTATGATTTCAAAAGAAGCTACCAGAAGAAGTCATGCAGACAGGAATTAGTAAGACAGGATCTATTTCCACTGGTCTCCCTAGCCAACCATCTTAATAATAAAACTTGGTCTATTCAGGAAGCCAATTAAAATCCCTTCCCTTCTCCTTCATTGACCAGAATAATAATGGCTTTCAAAAGCAATGTAGGTGGGAGAAGGAACTATTTTCCCCATTAAAAAAAACACCAAAATTTTCTGTGTTGTAGAGGTGTGATCCAAATCCAGCACTAGTCTTTAAGATGTTTAAGAGATGTTATTAGTTCAAGATTACTAGAATCCCTCTGTTCCTAGTACAGTTCCTCTCCTTCCATCTCCCATGCTGCACCCAAAAACTTCTCCCTACAAAGTGAATCTAACATGTTTCTTTCCCATGTCAAATCTGTGGATGTCATCCCAGGGTCTACAGGATAGACTCCTAAGAAAAGTGAACCAGGTGTGGCTACCTCTCTTCTGTCCCTACTCCCTTCCATAACTGAGGATCCGTTGCTTTCCACTGCTTGCGTACCCCACCCTTCTCTTTCCTGGAGGTTGCTTGCTCTCTCCCTCTGTACGCAGTCTCTCTGTGGGAAGATTCATTCACATCACCCGTTCATGTGCTTTCTTATACTCAGAAGACCAAGTTAAATGTCATCTCCTGCCTAGAGCTTTCCAAAACTGCCTCCCACTGTAGACTTCTACCACCTTTCATGTCCTTAGTTTTTTTTTTTTAACTAATAAATCTTTTTCCCCTTTGTTCAACTTCATATCCTTTCAGAATAGGCAAAGTTACTAATTTTATTTTCTGATGGCATGTTCTTCTGAATCAAAGAACTCTAATTATATATTTAGAAAGACAATGATGTTTATCAAACACTCACTGATGAGCAATGTGCACTATTTACATATATCATTTCATTTAATCTTCATAACAGCATTATACAGAGAAACACTTATTTCATTTTGTTGATGAGAAAACAGAATCTCAAAACAGGAAACACAGCTCAAGGCAGCTGGTGGTTGGGAATCCAGAGTATTCTATTTGACTGAAAATCTATACTCTTTCCATTACATCAGCATTTTCTCAAATAAAAAGTTGATTCACATGCTGTTAAGTCTCCCTCTACTTGTATGGCATACTACAGATTTCAAAATATGTTCACAGCATGGACTTATTTCACCAGTAAAGCTGTGATGGAGTTAAGGCAGGGTAAGGAGCCCTTCTTTATAGGTCAAAGTGTCAGAGAGAATGATTTGCCTATTAAATCAAAGTTGGAAGCACCAACAAGAGAAGTCCTGTCTTTTAAGCCTGTTTGCTTTCTCTGTAACACCACTATCTCCAGCACATATATTAGCTTTTCTTTCTGGAAGAAAAGAAGAGTTGAATATTAAAAACAATTTGACTCTTAGCCTCTCAACAAAGATTCCAAATGAGCAAATGAGGACTCTCTACATCTTGCTCTTTTTTTTTTTTTTTTTTTAAGATTTAGTTATTCATGCATACAAAGCTGGGATGTAGGCCAGAGAGGTGCAGCGGGTAAGAGTATTCACCAGAGACTGCATGGGGAAAAGGACAGGGGTGATGACTGAAATACACTGCTGAAGGGAGCAGTGGTCAGGACAGGTGATCTGCCATACCATGGCAGGCTGGGGATTGAACTTGTACTGCATGGCTGTGGATAGCTTCATAGTGCTGTGCCTTAACCTCTTAAGCCACCAGCGAGGGCCACATCTTGCTCTTTGGTCCTTTTTCCCCCCACCAAGTACTCAATCTCTGTCCTCATTGGTCAGCTTGAAAACTAAAATTCCAACATGGCAGCAGTCAACTCTGACCTCAGATGTGGGATTTTTGTTTTTGCTTTTTGCCCTATCCTGCATTTAAAAAATATGACATTAGTTTCTAATTTTTAAAAAATCAGCTGCCTAGGTTCTTGTGAAATAAAAAAATTCCAATGCTACAAAAATCACTGGACCTGACAATAACATGAGACCAACACTCTCCATTTCCCTCTTTTATGTCCCTGCTGCCCTGATTGACTCCTGAATTTCCAACCCAGGTCTCCACATTGAAGCGCCACTATTGACCATCCTGGGAATCAAAAGGATTTACAAAAATGCCTTCCACAAACTTTCCCTCTTCATTAATTTTCTTTTCAAAGTTTATCTCAAGGCTTTGCTTTTCTGAAATGATTCCTTCTCTGAAGCATTGTGAGTGGTTGTTATGAGGACAAACCCTATCATGCTTCTTCATTGCACTATAGATACTGGGTAGCATCTCCTGCTATGTTCCTTTGTCAAACCTTATTCCATCTACGCTGGTGATTACTTTTCCCTAAATGTTCCAGAGGAAGGGTGCCTTGTGGAATGGGAAAGAATTGCTTGCTCTAGGGGATGAGCATTTACTTCTGTCTCCTAGGCATTAGTTCTTTGTCTCCAGTTCTCTGGTTCTGAATGATACTGAAGAGACAGTGTCATAGTGGAAACGACACATATATTCCCTGCTAATCCCACTGGGTCTCAGTTTCCTCACCTGTAATACAAGAATTGTGCTCTAAATGCCCATCAAGTTAATATTATCTAATGTTTTAAGGAAACCATCTTTGATATAAATCCAGTTTTGTCTTAAGTATTTCACTTCCCAAGTGAAGATTAAAAATGTGATATGTAAAAATGGAATTTCCACATGACCCAGCAATCCCACTCCTAGGTATCTACCCAAAAGACACAAAAACACTGATTCAAAGAGATACCTGCACTCCCATGTTTATTGCTGCTTAATTTGCAATTGGAAAGACATGGAAACAACCCAAATGCCCCAAAGTGGATGACTGGATTAAAAAGATGTGGTAAATACACACAATGGAATATTACTGAGAAATCAAAAAAGATAAAAGATAAACTCATGCCTTTTGCAGCAACAAGGATGGAGCTAGAGGCGATCATGCTTAGGGAGATAAGTCAGAAAGAAAAAGAAAAATACCGGCTGATTTCCTTATAGCAGGAGTATAAAAAAACCAGGGGAGAAAATAATAGTAATAATGAACAACTATATACCAGAGACATTTTGTGGGGGTGAGTGGGGAATGGGATCAAATACAGTGGGGGGAGGGAAATGCACTGGACTATGGTGATGGCACACGGATGATTTGGTGATGGGAAGCCCAAGGGGATTACAACTGAGATGGAAAAATGCACAAAATGATGTAAAAATAAGCTACTACATAATTTTTTTTAAAGATTTATTTATTTGTGCATACAGAACTGGGGTACAGGCCAGAGGCTCAGGGGCGGTGGGTGGCTTCACCAGAGACAGAGTGGGGAGCAGAACAGGCAGATCTATGAAGTACACTGCTGAGGGGAGCAGCGGGCGGGTCAGGAGAGGTCTGCCACGCCATGTGGTCACCTCCGGGGCAGGCGGGAATCGAATTCATGCGGAAGTGGCTTTAGCTTCTCAGTGGTGTGTTTTAACCCGCTGCGCCACCAGGGAGGGCCCTACTATATAATTTTTAAAGATGTAATATGATAAGCAGGTAGGATGGTCTATTGGACTCTTACCCATTTCTGGCTGCCCACCCATTTCGTCTACTTCCTGGTACCTGTTCGATGGCATGGATTAGTAATAAGCACTTTAACCTATCAGCTCGAAAAGCTGGTAGTGTCCTTTACTTGCTATGTGACTCTGGACAAATTCTTTTCCTTCTTTTAGCCTTGTTTTCCCTATTATAAAGTGAAGGTATTGATTAAATCAGCTACACTGCGATGTGGTTGCAAGAAATTCATATTTGTGAACCTGAGTAGCATGATTATGGAGGAAAAAAAAATTAGGGAACTAGTGAGGAAATGTGGGTGCCATTAATAGTTCTTTTACTCAGTATGCCTATGACTTAGGGAGTCACACACACACTCTCTGCACCTTTTTCACTGGTGACATTTGTCATTTTTGTGTTGTGTTTGTTTTTCATTTGACCAGCATCTCATAACCACCAGACCCTCTGGGCACCTGAAGATTGTGACTCACGCACCATTCAGCAGTTTCATTCATTCACACATCTACTGAATTTCCCTTACAACACTGGCACAAAAGCGTAGTCTCAGAGAAACTGACTTTTGGCGACTTCGATGGTTGCATCTTGTCTAAACCACACCAAGTTCATTTGCTGCTGCAACTATAAACTATGCACTGTACAACTTCCTGCATTCTTTATAACCTTCCCCTTCAGAGATTTCCCTTTACCTCTGACCTTCACCCTGGGGTCACCAGCAGCCTCCTGTCTTCTAAGTTGTGCCTATTTAATTCTATTTGCACCAGCCCTTATGCAATCCCTACTCCATATCAAGCAGCCAATGAAAGTAAGCATGTAAGTGATTAATACAAGCAAATGCACACTAATGGGTAACCTTTTGTCCCCAAAGAATGGGGTGAGCAAGGGCTCTGGGCTCAAGAAAACATGGATTCAAATTGCTGTGCAACAAATCGCTGACTGTGGACTTTAGTGGACTTGTTTAACCTTTTGTAGCTTCAGCTTCCTTGACTACATATTGGGATAACAATAGTGCCCACCCTTCCGGGGTGGTGTTAAGTTTCAGTAAGAGAACACCTGTCAATGGTCAGCACAGTGCCTGCCTGGCAGATTGCACGAAGCCCTGACAATGGCACTAGTGGGCATTATAGTATCAGGGGTGTCTGGGAGATGAGGAGATTTCCCATCACCCCCAAACTATGCCAGTTAGTATAAATGAAAGACAATATGTTCAAAGCCTCAGCTCAAAATCGTCCTCAGTGAAGCCCACTCACGGTGAGGGAATCAGCCACAGGATTGCAGTTTGACTTTCGCTGCTTAGTGTAGGAAGGAAAAGCTTTGCCAGTTCCAGAGACGTCCTCCTGCACATGGTTTTCACTTCCAGTGCCAAAACACAAGGCTCTTTACAAAGCCCTTGTTTTTCTGCAAACGTGTTTGTCAAGGGCCTTGTTTTGCACATAATTGATTTACAAAGAAACCTTTTCTTCCTTTCTGGCACCTTGAAAGGAAAAAATTCCCTGAATGGGAAGAAGGATAAAGTAGCTGCTTTGCATGTACAGTGTGGCTTGCCTACAGATTGTGGAGTGTTAGAGGGTAGGTTTCATAATTACACAGTGCTGACACAAAATTACCCACAATTAAGTTAATTATATAAATAGACCATGATTATCGGTAAGATAACATTAAGTGACACACAGAGAGGAATGGATAACCCTGAGGTAAACCTGAGGGGGCGAGTGAGGGAATGAAGTGCCATCCAGTCTGTGCCGAGGTACCCCAGCACCAACTCTTAGCAATGAGACACCAGGTCCCCACCCAGAATTCCCTCCTCCCTATCTGGGAACAAGTCCTCTCCATACCCTCACTGGGCTGGCTGGTCGCCCTTCAGGTTACCCCAAAGTGTTCCCCTTACCATCTCTCTTTTTTAACACCACACATTATAAAGGAAAATTGGGTAAGAAATCAGACCTAAATTCCAGACCAACACACAGCCACTCCACTGACATTTAAGGCAGTCTGTGTTTCCACACATTACTGAGGGGCTTGTCATTCTCAGATGGTCAGGCCAGAGTAATTAAGCCAAGGTTTACACTGGCGTAAAATTACTGTTTCCTGACTGTGCGCCAACTCCAGAACCCCTGGCCTGCTCCGAGTACTGGCTGCCAGTCTCACATTCTGATAAATGCATGTTGAGTTTTAGGCAAAAGGAAACAGCGTCACTGATGCACACACGTAATATTTCCAGTGTCTGTGTCCTACACCCTCCTAGACATGCCTGGACCAAGTTTCTCAAATTTCAAACCAATAATACTAAATATATAGAATTCCATCCCCCTCCCACCATCTCTAAATTTGATTCAAAGAGTAGAATAAGAAACAAAAGTCACGGTCTGAGCCACCAGGCGTTTGTAGCCTAACATGGAGGCAAGCAGGGAACATGTTCTGTGTTCAGGTGAACTTGGCCTTGCTGGGACTACATCACTCGTCCCAGTTGCTCACCCTCCCCTCTAGCCCTAGACTGTTCAGCAGCTCTCTGTAGAGATGGAATGGTTTTCCTACCTTACTTCCCGTGGTCTTGGCTATGTGACTTGCCTTGACCATGGAATTCATGACAAAATAACAGTGAGCCCATTGCAAATTTTTGCTCTCAAGAACAACACATTTCCACTAACCTCTCAGGGAATCGCCAGCTGCCTTCAAAGGAACATGCCCCCCATTTCTAGAAAAGGACTGGAATAAGCCGCAGAACTAAACGAAATCTAGAGCCAAGCCCAGTTCTTCAGCAGACCTGAAGCACGCTGCACGGAGCCAAGCCAAGCTGATATCAGTAGAGCCACTCGACTGACCCCCAGACGTAGGAGTGAGAAATAAGTGCTGTTGGTTGCTGGCAATGGGGATTTTGTGGTTATTCTGTTTCATAGTACTTGTATGGCAAGAGCGTACTGATAAAAAAAGACATTTTGAAGTTCCACACAAGAATTTTAGAGGAGGTGTTCTATCTAAAAGATGGAAAAGAAAAAAATCTGGAAGATTACAAAGCAAGCCAAACTTAGCATTGCTTTTGTTTGGGAGGAGGTTTGGGGAAAAGGCCTTTGGGTGTGGGAGGATGAAAGGGACCGTATGCTTTTGACTGTACATTCTTTTGATTTTAAATTTCAGCAACAAGCACTATTAACTTTGGAATTTTAAAAGAAATGTATTGTAAAAATATGCTATTCTAAAAATCCCAAAAGGGGAAATTGAAAAGGCAAACATTCATCAAAATCTATTGTATATCTAGGCACTGTTATCCCTCTACATCCTTTAACTTACGTAATTCGTACAATGACCCTGCAAGGTGGTTGTGCAGCCATTCCAGGCCAGGCAGTTTCACCATCGGTTCTGGCAATATCAAGGAGAATTTTGGAGCCACTGGCATCATTTTCACAGAGTTTAATGGTCCACGGGGGAAACAAGCCAGCAGGGAGACAGCAACTTGAGGCTCCTGCAAATTTACGCGCTCTTTTCTATGAGCTTCGTCTGGGCTTTTGCTGGTATTCGCTTGTGGTTTCTCTCTCATAGCTGTCCTGAGTAATGCTGAGTTCTAGACTAGGTGCTACACTTGCATAGACACGCACCCACATGCTCGGGTGTCCATAGTCAAGCAAGCATGCCCCATGCCCACATGCCCTCTACATTAACAAGATCAAGGTCACAGGTGAGAGCCACAGAGGCCGATGGTGTAAAACCTGGCCAATTTATTTACCCATCATTTACAGATGGGTAATACTATTCCTGTCTTAAAGACAACGAACTAGGACTCTGAGTGCTCTGAAAATTTGCCCAGTGCCAAGCAGCTAGTACATGTGGAAGAGAACATTTGAATTCAAGGCTGCCAATTTCAAAATTGATTTTTTTCCTATTATTTTGTTGCATGCTGTCACAGTCAGGGCATTTTTCTCACCTGCGAGAAAGTAGTTTGGGCACATCATTTGTAATGTTCCTGATAGTCTAAGATTCCACAAGTGAAAATTCATATCATGCAATAAAGATTCTTTACTTTCAAGGGAATACAATCAAATTTCCTTTAAGTGTAGTGCTCCCCCAGCTCACATAAGTGCTTATTATTTCCAGATCATTAACTGTTTGACATAGAGATTTGGCTGAGAAACTTGAAGCTCAAGTGTTAGAGGCCTCTGCCAATTGAAGATCAGTCAAATGTGGATAATGGCTTCTGTTACTATAATGCAAGTCTACAGGAAAATGTGATTCAATTTATAAAAATTCTATCAAATGCAGCTTTTTAGGAATTCATCTGTTGGGTACAACAAGGTACATCTGCGCTATATTATCCAAATAAGTTCCACCTGGCAGGCAGATGACGCTTAACAGCTTAAAAAGGGAAAAAGAAAGACAAGAAAGGCGTTTTTAGAAAGTACTTCCATCGCATCTCACTATTTTAATTTGTTCTAGTCTATCACACGCTCCTTTCTAGGTAAAGTGGAGCCATTAAATTTGACCAAGCTATAGATGATGCACTTTCATTAACAGATCCAAGTCAATTGGTCTCAAGAAAATCCTTTTTAATGTTATTCCACCATATGGAAAATGAGAACGGGGTTGGGGATGGGAAAAAGCAAAAGCCCATTCGTAGTCCAACTGGCTTCACTTATGATGAAATTCATAAAACAGTCATGGAAGCTCTGTAATATGAACCCCCAGAGGCTGACTTTAGCCTCTAGCTTCTGCTAAAATTGAGGGCCCAAAGAATGCCAAAGGATAACAGGGCATTAAGAAAACTTGCAATCATTGGGGGACATTAAGAAGATCAAGGCAGGGTCTTTGGATGTCTGGGAAAGTTGGACATAAAGGATATTTTCCAGGTCAGAACGATTTACACGCAGGATTCTTATAGTAGTCTTCTGCTTTAGGTGACATTATAACTGGCAGCTAGAAAACTCCCTCCCCTCATTCTATGACCCCCTCCCAATTCATTTTTCCTCTCAATTTCTGTGGTTTTCCCCAAGACAATGCTATCCATTCTTATTTGGGCCTTTGTAAACCAAAATACCTCCAGACTAAGAAGTTAGCTTCAAGAGCCAGACATCTATTTTATGATGAATATCTGTCCCAACATAAAAGGGATCACTCAACACTGCCTCCTGGGAGCATCACATCAGTAGTAGACTAGCACAAGTGAGACAAATGCACCCCCAGCTAACGCCCCCAACCCCCCCCCATTAACCTTACCAGATTCTATTTTCTTTTTTTTTTAAGATTTATTTATTTATTTGTACAGAACTGGGTACAGACCAGAGATGCGGAGGGTAAGAGGATTCACCAGAGACAGAGTGGGGAGCAGAACAGGCAGATCGATGAAGTACACTGCTGAGGGGAGCAGCGGGCAGGTCAGGAGAGGTCTGCCACGCTATGTGGATCATCTCCCAGGCAGGCGGGGATCGAACTCATGAGGAAGTGGCTTAAGCTTCTTTGTGCTGTGCTTTAACCCGCTGAGTCACTAGGGAGGGCCCACCAGATTATATTTTCTATAGAAGCAAACCAAGCCTGAGGAAGGCTTTCCAGTAGTAGAAATGATTGTGCTTTAAGCAAAGACTGGTTTTCTTTACTGAGTCCATGCTTTTCCCTTCTGGGCAATATTCTGTTTTAGGGCAAGTCCAACATGTTCAACCTATCAACACTCATATTTTCTTCAAAAGGAAGAGTATGTTAGCAATTGATAATTTTGGCTATAATTGGAAATCTCGTGCAGAATTGCTATCTATAATCAACAGTTTTAGTGGGAAAAGGCAACATTCTTATGAGTCATATTAACTCATAATTACTCTTTCTTGCCATCCATTTTGCAAAATGGTGATATTGAACATAAGCCACTTGGTGTTGATAAACTCATAATGGAACTGGGGCACGAAATTCAGTCCTTTGCCTAAAGACAAGAGTTTTTCTAAGAGAATTCTCTACTTAGATTGTTATTTGAAATCACCAGAGTAACCTCTCAATTTTTCAATTTACACATTTTCAGAAGCAACCTCCTTAAAGTATGTTCTCCTCATAGTAACCCTCAGGAAGCTGAGGCACCAAACTGGATTTTGCATGTATTATTAACAAAGTAAGATGTGGAAAAACACAAAATTACCTTATTTTCCTCAAAATATTATCATTAGGAGGCCACATATTTATTCTATTAAGGCTTCATTTGTTCCTAGCCTTCTTTTATCTCCTTGGGAAAGTTTTTAAAGTCATTTGAGTGACATAGAAAAGCTAATTTAATTCCACAGAATTCTTTCTTTAACCCCCCTCCCCAAAATAAAGTAAAATAAAAATAAAAACCCATCCTAGGTCATTTTATGTTTTACATGAGATTTGCTTCCTAAAGATTTTTAATATTTCCAAATGTCAAATCCACCATCAAAGGATTATTTGCAGCAATTAAAGGTGTTCTAGAGAAGTTATTTCTAAGTTTTGAACAAGACAGTATATAGAGGTCTTTTGAAGAAGACCACTATAGAGAGGTGGTTCCACTGAGAAAGACGCTATGCTCATGGATATGTATACATTTTTGGGTTCTTTGTTGCACAAAATAGGGGGTCCTAGCCTTATTGTGTTATATAGAAGCAGCACCCCTTAGGATTTTGTAAATAACTTGAGAACTCTTTGTATAGCTTATTCTATGTGGAGAACAAAGCAGTGCTATCATTTCAGACATTGTCATAGTTTTCATAGCAAGAAATCTTAATAGTATTCTTTTTACTAGTTTAAGTCAGAACATTAAAACCTTCAAAGTTACAATTTTTTTTTCTCTTTAAGTATTTTTTCCTCCTGTGGAATCCCTGAGTGATGGACCTATTTTATTGTTAATTATTCTTTGTCATATTTATGAGCCTCCCAAAGAAATTACTACCTTCTGGAGATGTTTAGGTTTTGTATATTTTCACATCATATTTAACTTTACAGGACAAAACTGGCTAGGTTAGAAATATTTCTATCTTAAAGTTAGTGAGATGGTCTGGAGTAATGTTAGTCAAAGTCTTGGAATTTAAACCTCAGATGTGGTTGAGAACTTTACTGCTGGTATAATTTTCCTTTAATCTTTTTATAAACCAAAAAAAAGAAGGCACAGGCACAGCTAAAGGAGATTGGAAAAATAATTGACACTCTTAAAAAAACCAAGAATAAGAATTGGTCATTGGCCTCATTTAACCAGTGAGGTTCATAGGTCACATTAATCAATATTTGGTTTCATAGCAGATGTGGAGGAAGTGAAAAGTCTGAATACTAAAAGAACTCAGAATACTGAAAAGTATCACATTTCACACACATGGTAAAAAAAAAATGGAGAGGGGGAGAAAAGATTTATGTATATCTGAAAGCAATAAGGATGAAAAAAACACAACTCAACTCATCAAAATCACTGTTGAGAAACCAGATTTGAATGCTGCTTAGTTTTCTTAATTAAATTTCAACATCAGAAAGCCATGAACAGTGAGTCATATCTTCATGAACCAGTGTGACCAGAGCCCCCAACTTGGGGGCAGAACTTTGAAATCACTTATCAGTGTCTGTGCAAAAATATACACATTCTCTCTCTCTCTCTCTCTCAATATTCAAATTCTACCCTCTTGTATCTTTTGTGGAAGATCTTCTGTACCTTTTGTTTGTCTAATACACACTTACAAAACTCACTCAGAGTGCCAACTTCTTCACTTGGCATGCTTGGAAATTCAAAGAAGAGTTTGACAATAGAAGAAAGGGACCATGAGGAATAAAATAAGCTCAAGACGTAAGAAGGGTGTTGAAGAAATAGTGGGGCTTCATTAAATTTGGAGGAGGAGGACACTTGGATCTCCACTAACATCCCAGGCATTTATTATGCCAACCGTGTGCACAGTGAGTGCCAGGCTCTCAGGGCAAGGTGACAAAACCTCTGTCTCACCAAGCTTGAACACATCCTTTCAAGCTTTATAACACTCCTCTTTCCAAGCCCTCCCAAGCCTGTCCTTCCCATGTACTCACCCAATGGCACAGCTGGGTGCCAAAAGCCAGACCTTCCCCTCTCCAACTGGAGAGAGTGTAGTGCAATTATAGATAGCCTATTAATAATTTGAATTACTTGTTTACCACGACAGTTATTTTAAGGCTAGCACGTGACTGCTCCTGGCAGGCGGATAAGCACAGGAAAACAGGAAATGATCTAAATCATTTATTACCATTGGAAATAGAAAATTGAAAGGTGTTGGGTCCTGAGGTAAATAGCACTTGGCTGCTGCAAACAATGGAATGGGAATTTTCCAAAGAAAGGGCTTACCTGAATGAATTTTCCTAAGTTTGGTTTCAGTGTCGTGGAAAAACACAAATTTTGAAAAATGCTCCTGAATCCTGGTATGTCCTCAAGAACATATATACTTGCTAGGAAATATAACATGCACCCTGCTATTCAACATCCCTGCAGTGTTCATGCTTTGACTATATCCTGAAAATAAAAGAGAAAGGGAATTAGAAAGAAAAGGAAGTTTTCTTTGTGTATCCACCACACACCAGGCCCAGTAAAAGAGATTTGCATTAATGCCATGTTATCTGCATGTGGCAACAAACCTGTGAGTTAGAAATGCCACTTTACGAATGGAAATAAACTAGAAGTTTGAGGAGGAGAAAAAGCTTTACAGGGGTCACACAGGCTAGAGACAGAGGAGCATGTTTCTAAAATGGGGTTTCCTACCTTTCGCCAACCTGCAAGCCTGCATCTCACTCAGGGGACTCACTTTGAAAAGCAGGTTTGTGCTGGGAAACAAAAGTTTGTTTTGTTTTTTAAGATCTATTTATTGATTGTGTATAAGAGCTGGGTTTTAGGCCAGAGGTGCAGGAGTGAGAGAATTCACCAGAGACATAGCTGGGAGCAGAACAGGTGGGTTCACCTAAATGTACTGCTGAGGGTAGTAGCAGGAGAGACAGGAGAGGCACCATGTGAGTCAGCCCCCTGGCTGGGATCAAACTCATACTGCAGTGGCCAGTGGCAATAGCCTGAGCGCACCGAGACCCCAACACCTGCACCACCAGCGAAGCCTGGGATGCACTCATTTTTGAGAGAAATGCATTTTAATTTTTCCAATTGAATAGTCTTTTCAGAGATGTTAAATTGTTAAATCACATATCACATGTTAATTCAGTCTGATAAACCATGTGTGGATCATATTTTTCCTGAGACTTATATTGACTTAGGGTATTGTTGAAAACATCATGCTTAGACCTGACCTGCTCCCCTCTCTCTTCCCTGAGTTTTGTTTGTTTGTTTTTTAAGATCTATTTGTTCATTGTGCATAAGAGCTGGGGTGTAGGCTAGCTGTGTGGGAGTGAAAGGATTCATCAGAAATATAGCTGGAAGCAGAACAGGTGTATCCTCCAAAACACACTGCTGAGGGGAGCTCAGCCTGGGCTCTGCCTGCCTTAAGCAGGGAAGCATTTGTCACAAATCACATCCCACCAATGCCACATAGAATGTTAGTTCAAGTAAGAGACTCAAGCTACCCCTCTTATCTTGAGCCCCCAAATATTATCTGACCACCTATGATGATGAGAACCCTATAACTTGAGCTGTGTAAAAACAGAAATCTACAAGATATAATCTGTATCTTCAGAAACAAAACTACAGAGGAAGAGAAACATAAAGGTAAATGCTAATCAAAGACAGAATAAAATTGAAGCAATAACTAACAAACCCCAAAAAACTGACTGTTGGATCCTCCCTGGTAGCACAGCGGGTTAAAGCACAGCACTGAGAAGCTAAAGCCACTTCAGCATGAGTTCGATTCCCGCCTTCCCCGGAAGTGACCCACA
>NW_004567116.1:21052277-21064887 GCF_000260355.1 Condylura cristata | reverse complement strand
GATCTGCCTGTACTGCTCCCCACTCGATCTCTGGTGAATCCTCTCACCGCCAATGCATCTCTGGCCTGTACCCCAGTTCTGTAAGCATAAATAAATAAATTTTAAAACAACCAAAAAAGACTATTACCAGGGGAAGCAGGTGAGAATGAAAAGCAACATGGGAGAGGTTCAGTGGATGATGTAGAGGATTATTGGGACTTTGGTGGTAAGATATTGAATAATTTCTGAGCCTATCCCTAAAACTTACATAGTGTTGTAAATGTTACCTTTAATAAAGATAATAGTAAATAATAACTAAATGAATAAAGTGAGAACAAAATGTGACCAGTGTTACAAGAGGTACTTTGTGAAACTTAGACATCAAGGGAATTATTTGAGAGAAATTTGAGGGGTAGATTTCAGTAGGAAATAAATGCAGTACAGCCAAAAACAGATGTAGGGTGAAATGCATATAGAATTCAAGGAATGATGAGCCATCCAGACTCTGGGATGTCACCCAGAGAACATGGAGGAATGAAACACAATATGAGTTTAGAATGATGGCTTGGGGTCAGATGTCAACAGTCTGAAATCCCTTGCAAAGGTGTGTATACTTCATTCTGCAGGTGGTTAGGAGACAGGGCTTTTGAATTAAAGAAGAATGAGAGCTGACTTGGTTTTAGGGCTATTACTATGGCAATGAGGTGGACTGGGTGGGGAATGAGAGCAGTAGAAAATAACTCCCCCTCCCACCTTTGGGAATGTCTGCCTCGGAGTCTGTCACCATCTCACTTTTCAAACTGAAGGTTTCTCTCTTCAATTTCGCAGAATGTCCTAGGCTTCCTGGAATTTGATAGCCTTCAATGCTGCAAATATGAATCATTCTGCATATTTACACAAGGCTTAGAGAACCTGGAGAGAACAAAAGCATCCAATATAATACCTGGGGATTTATAGAACCTAAACTTATTTGTTGCAATTCCTGGGCAAAGGATTCAGCAGATCACCGAGTGTAGTTATGAACCCCTGGGCCACAAAGGTCGAATGATTGCCTAGGACATAAAGAGATGGGGCCAGGACCTGATATTATGGGTTTCCTTATCCAGTTCTTTGTCGAGCAGTCCAATTCACAAAAATAAAATCCTTAATTAACAGACTCACATAGCTATACTAATTTGGGTCCAGTGCTTGGACTAATATGGGCCAAAAAATTTAGAAAGACAAGTATTATTTCTAATCACTATCCCAAATCTCAGTTAAAGTTTGCATTTTCCAAGTCTAATGATATTTGATACTTGTAGCACTTTTCGGTCAATTTACAGAGCCATAGACTCTCATAAAGACCTTAAATGTCATCTGGTCCAATCCAGAATTTAGCTTTGTGAAAGGCACCAGGGTTTCAGCTGAGCATTGTTTTCATCCAAGGCATAATAAAATGTCTTAGTTACATCATTTTTTCACTCAAAAAAAGGGATGGAGTGTTCAAAGGAGCTCTAATCCTCAAGATGCTTGTAGTCTAGTAAAATACTTGTGTATTTCCCTCATTCTTTCCTCTGTTGCCCTCAATGCTCCAGTTATTGATTTGACCTGCTTGGCAATTTTAGCACTTTGTTCCTGGATTTAGCTTGCATCCTGAATTTGACTTTAGGAGGAAGTGAAAGGAACTCTGTAAGTCATACAGAGACATCGTCATCCCTTCCGCTGTCTGCCCCACAAGACAACTCGTTGAGATGTTTGCTAGCCCAACGTCTTGCTCTCTTGCCGATGTTCACTGGAGAGACAGTCCCCAGTCTGGAGCAGTAATCTTTGACCAATAAGGGGCCCTTGATGGGTCCTGGAAATAAATTACTTTGGTGAAAAGCACACAAAATCTTAGTCATAAATTACTCTGTCAGTAGCAACTGGAGAAAACCTGGTTCAAATAAAGATCCCTTTGCTCTGTGTTGACGGTTTGTATCTTCCTGGAGCCAGCTCCCCTGGTGTGACCCCATCACCCTTGTCATGGGAAGATCATATTTCTCTTGGGGTAGCTATTCACTCTTGAAGTACTTACTGATTGGGATCTGTGTGCAGCAAAGACACATACAGCATCTAAAATACTTGTAATAAGCTCGAGTGAAACATTTTTCTATTTATCAGGGCCCTACAAAGAAGATAAATTGCTATTTTGGATAGGATGGGATAGAGATATTTTTACTCCCACCTACCAGGTAATGACAAATTCCAATTTCACAGTCAAAGTTCTACAGGTCATTAGTACTTGATGCACAAAATAGCTGTGTATGAAGCTAGTTAACTAGAGAAATTCAGGCACTTGGGATCTGTAGGTTTAGGATTACATAATTCAGTATAGTAATCACTAGCCACCGATGGCTTCTGACACTTGGGATGGGGTCAGTCTGCCTCAAGATGTGCTGGAGGTATAAAATACACTCCAGATTTGGAAACTTAGTATATAAAGAAAATTTGTAAATAAAATTCAGTTATTTCACTTCTGGGTATTTACCCTAAAAATACAAAAATAGCAATGCAAAGAAATATATCCATTTCATGCTTATTGCAGTGAAGTTACCACAGTCAAGAGTTGGAAGCAATCTAAGTGCCCACTGATTGATGATTAGATGGAGAAGAGGTAGCACATATTACACCATGAAATACTTCTCAGCTATATATCTATATATATAATTTATTTTTTAAAGATTTATTTTTATGTATTTATGCATATAAGAACTGGTATAGGCAGAGGTACAGATGGGGAGGGAGGAGAAAGGAATCACCAGAGGCAAAGTGAGGAGCAGAACAGGCAGATCTACTGAAACATACTGCTGAGGGGAGCAGTAGGTAAGGGGGAGAGGTGCAGCATGCTGCACCTCCCTGGCCAGGGATCGAACTTGTGTTGTAACTCAATTGTGCTGAGACTTAATGCCTTGCATGACCAGAGAGGCCCTATTTGTATTTTGTGCAGCCACTATGGAAAACAGCACTTTCCTCCACAATTTGGTATGGTTTTATGATCCAGCTATCCCAACTCTGGGTATTTATTAGAAGAATATGATCACACTGATTTGAAAAGATATACTGACCTATATATTGATTATGGCACTATTTATTCACAACAACCAAGATATGGAAGCAATCCAAGTACTGACAATAGATGAATGGACAATGATGTGTTGTATATACAAAATGGAATACTACTAAGTCATAAAGAAGATGAAATCTTATCATTTGGAACAACATATATGGTCCTTGAAGAGACTGTGCTACCTGAAATAAGTCAGAAGGAGAATGACAAATATCCTATGACTTCACTCACTTGTAGCATACAAAAGGCAATGAAAGCATACAAACACAGATCAAAAACAAAACCAAACTTGGTCAACTTAGTCTGACAGCAGAATGGCTAGAGGGTTGCAGGAATAGGTAAAGGGCACTGATTGGTGGTGGGTGGTGATTAGAATTTGGTGGTGGGTGTGTTGAGGTGAGAAGTCAGAGCTGAAATCTATACAATGCTATAAACCAATGTTGCCTCAATAAAAGTTTTTTAAAAATTAATAAAATGTGGGCCCTCCCTGGTGGTGCAGCGGGTTAAAGCACAGCACTGAGAATCTAAAGCCGCTTCCGCATGAGTTCAATTCCCGCCTGCCCCGGAGGTGACCACATGGTGTGGCAGACCTCTCCTGACCCACCCGCTGCTCCCCTCAGCAGTGTACTTCGTCGATCTGCCTGTTCTGCTCCCCACTCTGTCTCTGGTGAAGCCTCTCACTGCCCCTGAGCCTCTGGCCTGTACCCCAGTTCTGTATGCACAAATAAATAAATCTTTAAAAAAAATTAATAAAATGTGTATGTTGTTATTGGACAGCATTTCTCTAAAGACCCATCTGGACATGAGCTAATTTGAACCTCTTTAACTCCTCTATAATTGTTACATGCCTCTCTCTGGCATGGGGTCACTAAATCCCTGAAACAGACTGGATTTGTTCAGATCAATGTCTTACTGCTCCCTTCCCCCAGTCCCAGGCCCAAATGAAGGAAGCCACTGGAGTTATCTCCACCCCTGAGAAAGGACAAAGAAGACTCTAAAGACTTAAAATGTCTTAAGAGAAAGTGAAAATATGGCCGCTGATGACCACAGGACAGAGGCCTGTATGGGCAGGAAGGCAGAAGCTCCATGGTTACTAGGACTTCCAGGAAATGTGCTCTAGTCTGATTAACTCACCTAAGAAACAAACGTAAAACCTGGAAAACTCTTATCTGCATGCTGTGACTAGTTCTCTGGCCAGCTCAGATGAGGTCATTCACAAAGCATCCTGGGTGCTTGGTGCTGTTTAACTCCATGGCTCAAAAGGTTTTCTTTCATAAATTGGGCTTGCGTGATAGTCTTGTCCTACCTAAAATGTAAAACAGACCAAGTCACCTCCTACTCAGAATCTTCCTGTAACTTCCAGTCAGCCTTTGAGTAAACACCCAAACTCCTGCAGTGGCCTTGGAGACACTGTGTCTCCTCCTGCCTTTATCCCTCTCCTCCGCCCTTCTCTTCCTCCCTCCTTCCCACTTAGTCTTGTCTGTGCCCTGTCCTCAGCTCCTCCCTCAGAATGACAAAAGTCTTCTCTCTCATATCTGCCCAGTGGGTGCCTCATTGCCTTCATATTTTGCTCAGGTTTTATTTCTGTACTCATATAAAATTGAAATCTTCCCCCTTCATTCCTAATCTCCTTTACCATCTTCTACTTTTCTCTTATTCATAGCACTTACTGTCTTCTAACACACTATGAAACTCACCCTTCTAGTTGTATATTAGCCATCCATCTAATTGTATAATTGCCTCTCCCTATGCCGGAATCTAAACAATGTAAGAGTAGAGTCTATGTGTATGTATATTTGTTGCGATATCCCAACAAATTTAGGACAGTGGTAAGCATCCAATAAGCTTTTTTTTTTTTTTAATTTTCTCCCCTAACAAATAAGGAAGCTATATAAGCCTAACATACCTTTTATTACTATTGCTGCTTTCTAAGGCAAACACTTGGTGCTCAGAAAACCGCAATGATATCCAAACTTATGTAGATATCCTTAGTTCCATCCAAACAAGACTCTTTCCTTCCCCTCCTTAACAAATTCATTGAGTACTTGCCAACAGCCAAAGCCAGTAAGAGTTGGTCAAGGCAATAACAAATGTTGGAGTAGGAATGGTTTATGATGGGGCTCTCGAATGGGTCTTTAAGGTACAGTTCTTTCACACTAGAATATTTAATTTTAAACTTGTAATAGAGAGTTGTTGTAATCTTGGTCGGGAAAAGGTGACACTTTTTTTGCAAGCAAAGGTGCTATAAAAGTGGTGATTGGTGGCCCTCCCTGGTGGCGCAGAGAGTTAAAGCACTGCACTGAGAAGCTAAAACCACTTCCGCATGAGTTCGATTCCCGCCTGCCCCAGAGGAGATCCACATGGCGCGGCAGACCTCTCCTGACCCGCCCGCTGCTCCCCTCAGCAGTGTACTTCGTCGATCTGCCTGTTCTGCTCTCCACCTCCCGCATCTCTGGCCTGTACCCCAGTTCTATATGAATAAATAAATAAATCTTTTTTTAAAAAAGTGGTGGTTGGTTATTCATTCTTTTCTGTTCTTCTAGGCAATTTTCTCAGAATCAGTTTAGATAGTTATAAAACAAAGTAGCTGGTTCTCACGCTCTTCTGTCAAACCAGTTACAATTTGATTGCAAACATTAAACCTTTTAAAAATGACATGTACATAGACCATGATGTGGACATAATGCATTTGCTAAAGTTGAAAACTTTCCTTGGTCACTAATGAGCTAATAAAAAAGGCCAACATAATTGTTCCTAGTTAAAATTAGTAACAATAACAAAAAAAGTTTATATCACTTCTGCCAATGAATGATTCCGTTTTCTTTCGTCAGGACTGACAATTAAATGAATATATTTCTTTTTTGCTTTGTCAGAAAGACTTAATGTCCCTATCATGGTTTGTAACTTGTTGCCTCTATCTTGTAACATTTGTTACTAATTTAGGGGCGCCACATCTTTTTTGGCAATACATGAGGTTTAGATGATATTTTTTGCCAACCCTAAATTCCCCAACCTTGATCTCAGGATCCTTTGTAATCTGGCCCCGCAGCATCTTTCCAGAGTTAATTTCATGAAATCCTTAATGTGCTTGTTTTTTTGGCTTTTTCTAAAGCTGTTGAGTGAGTTTATTCTTTCTTAGTTTCCAACTTCTGGGCCTCTATCCATTCTTATCCCTAAAAGGAAACCATCTCTCACTCTTCTGCCCCATTCATGTTCCAAATATCTTTTAAAAAGCTATTTATTTTTAAATAATTTTAGATTTATAGAATTTTGCAAAGGTAATACAGAGGCTTTCTATAAATCTTTTCTCCAGCTTCCCCCAATGCTAGCATTTTAAATAACCATGATAACTTTAATTGAAACTAAGGAAATAAAGTTGGGTCAGCAAAACTATAGACTTTCTTCAGCTTTTTCCAGATTTCCCACTAATTTCTTTTTTCTGTTTAGGATATCACACCTTACCACATCAAATCTCCTCAGTCTCCCAATCAGTGACAGATTCTTTAAGATTTACTTATTTATGCATAAGAGAAGTGGGGTGTAGGCCAGAGGTGCGGGAGATGAGAGGATTCACCATAGACAGACTGGGGAGCAGAATAGGATTAACTGAAGTGCACTGTGAGTGGAGCAAGAGGCAAGATAGGAGAGGTCTGCTGCGCCTTGGGGGTCACTTCCCTGACTGGGGATCAATCTCAGGCTGTGTGGCTGGGGAATCTCTTGGTAGCACTAGGACTTTAACTCCTGGACCACCAGGGAGGCCCCAGGGACGACTTTTGGTCGTAACTTTGGTCCTTTAGAAAAGTAATGTCAGATCTTCTGTAGACTATACTTGAGTTTGCATTGGTCTGATATTTTCTTGCTCTTAGAATGAAATTATGGATTTAGGGATGAATACCCCAGATTTAGGATATAAACCCTGATCAGCCAGTTATTGTATGGTTTCTGCCAGTTAGTTAATTTTCTCTTTCCAGTGTTTTTTTTTTTTTTAAAGATTTATTTATTTATGCATCCAGAACTGAGATACAAGCCAGAGGTGCAGGGGTGGTGAGAGGATTCACCAGGGACAGAGTGGGGAGCAGAACAGGCAGATCTGTGAAGTACACTGCTGAGAGATGTCTGCCACGCCATGTGGATCACCTCCAGGGCAGGGGATTGAACTCACACTGAAGCAGCTGCGGCTCACTTGCAGTGTTATGTCCTAGCCCATTGCACCACCAGGGAGGGTCCATTCTTTCCAGTGTTTATACAAATGTATCACTAAGTCCAGGTGTCACTGAGGAAAGGGGACTCAAATTCACCACCAGGAAGGAGGAGTTTCAATGACGTTGTAGACATTAAAATAGCACAGTAATTCATAACTACTTTGGAAGAAGATAATTTGAGGCTACCAAACATTAGTTTAATTCCAACTAAGTCCTTCTGCCTCCAGACAGATTTTCTACAGAATAAGGATTTTTATTGTTTAAACACCTAACGTCAGATATTTCAAGCATTGTTCTCTGCTCTATCTGAAAGATGCATTTCTTTTTATGTCGAGTTCCAGTGTCGGCACTCAGAAAGTTGATGTAATGTCCAGACTTCTAGTTGTAGCTGGACTGCTTCCCCTCCCATTGGTCAAGTAGCAGTCCTGGCCATTACCCCTCATTGCATGATCATCTATGTCTTTGTGCATTTGTGTGTGTGTGTGTACTTTGTTATTCCGTTCTAGTTTCTATTCATGTATCACAGTTGTCCATGTTGGAGACAGTCAGACTTGCGTATGAATCTCAGGACTGCCAATACAGCTCTGAGATATTCTGGAAATCATTTTATCTGTCCAAAACTCAGGTTCCTCAGCCATCAGCAAGGGACACTTCTACCTCCCTATCAAGTCGTGAACATTAATTTAATTGATCGAGGTAAAGCCCAGCACCGCGCTCCACACACAGAAGGAGTGTTTGAACTGTGCTTTCCTCACCACCATCTAACACAGACATTGACTCCTCTCTGCTTTCATGCACTTCCTGATTTTCACCTTATAGCTTAGAGATTTGTTAGGGGTCAACTGAGAAAATTATTGCTGGATCTCCAGGTCTTTACTTTCACTTCCTCTAGAACTATCTGCATTGATCGATTTTATACATTAATTTTAGCCTAAGATTTTATTTTGCAAGAAGTAACTCTAGAACTTAAATTTTTTTACTTACATTATGTTTTTTTTCCAATGGAGGACATTTATTATACTCTCGTTTTTTCCCAGTGTAGACCACTAGGTTATATAGGTTGTACATGCATTTGATGCTCAATAAATGTTCAACCAAGAACTCCTGTGGTCCTTGGTCTTGTAGCAGAAGCTGGAGTATTTGCTTGTCTGTTCTGGTTATCTGAAACCACACAAGATCTAGCATTATAAAAGATCAGCACTATAAATTGTTTGTCTCAGCAACCCCATAAATATGGAGTCCTTGGCACTGATTAAAATATATTACTGACTTTTCAAATAGGTTCTATTTGGGAAAAAAAATAGTGCTCTTGAAACAGCCTGAGGGTTCATATAAGTTCATAAAAACTCCTATTTCTCTGCAAAGTTGGTTTGGAAGTTATATTACAAACACACATACACAAACACACACACCTTCAAGTGTGCTAAGAAACAGCCAAAAGCAAATGCCAACTGCTAATTGTATTTATTTTCTAGTGGCAAGATTATCATGTTTCTTATTTTCTCCCTTTTGCTCATGTGCATTTCATTGTCTTTTTTTAATAAAATGTATTTTACTGAGAAATTTATATTGAGATAAAGAGAAACAGGATGGAATACTGAAAGCTACATTCAAATTTCTTTACCTGATTTACTTGTAATATTGCTCTGTGCCTTGATTTACCTGTAGCAGTGCCATTTTTAGCCTCTGTATCTGTGGTAGGCAATGTTCACACTGTGCTCCAGAATTACAAAAAGGTATCCATGGTGGCCTAGGAGTTAAGTCTCATCACTATCACTGCTATGGGCTGAGTTTGATCCCCAGCCAAGGAGGTGAACCACACATGGCACTGCCGGCCTCTCCTGTCACACCCACTGCTCCCCTCAACAGTGTATTTCAGTAAATCCAGCTATTCTTCTCCCCACTCTGTCTCTGGTGACTCCTCTCACCCCACCTCCATCACCCCCACCCCCACCCCACACACCTCTGGTTTATATCCTCATTCTTCTATGCAAGGAAAAAAAAAAAAAGAATTACAAGGCAATCATCCAAAGATAGACATACCTTTAATGAGCAAGCTTCTGAGAAGGAGCAAACCGAAGCCTGAGGGTTTTCCATGTTTTTAGGATATTGCTTTTTGTTTGCTTTTTAAGACAATAGGTCATACAACTCCAGAGCAGAGATTCAGAAAGAAGAAAATTCCTATTTCATCTCTCCTAAGGTAATAGAAGTTCAGGATGGGATGGGATATGCTCAAAACACTTCTCTTTCTGGGAGAGCTCAGACTCCACCCTTTCTTGCTTCCTTGCTCAATTATCACAGCTCTGGATAATCAATTTTCTCTTCTCTTTAGTCAATTTTTTGGTGCTCTATTTTTACTACATTATCCAGGTAAACAAGACCAAAAGTAAAAATACCTTGGAAACGAAACTGCATCTCATCTCTCCTGCCATGACTACTTTTCTTAATGACCTAATACACCATCCTTTTGATCCGGGTATTGATTTATCCAGGAAGAGGTTGTTATTGAAAGGGAGTGAGTCAGAACATCCACACAGGGAAGGGCCGCTGTTGACATGCTACCAGCACCTGTGCGGGAGGGAGATGGGCCTGGAGTGGCAGGTCTCAAGTGCGGGAAGAATAAAGGACTCACGTTGATAATGACAGGTGGAACAACCCTATCTCTAACAAGTAGTGTCCTGGAGTCCCGGGGCTTAGGCCTTCTCCAGACCTTCTCCAATAACACAATCCACCTGTTACAGGGAGCAATTTGTTTAATGAAACAATGGGCTTGGTTCCAAGGATTAGGGAGTCCAAGTCAGCCCACAGAATGGAGGAATTAAAGTTCAGGCATGAAAAGTTTGAAATGGTTTGGATCAACCACTCTAACATATGCCTGTTTATTATTTTATGGCCTTGGCGGACTATTGCAAATACAAATGAAAACCACTATACCATCCTTCTTCCCTAGTTCTTTAGAGAGAAGGTTGCAAATTAAAAAAACAAACAAACAAACAAAAAAAACCCTACAAGGGGTCAGGAAATAAGTGAAATGAGGGCAGGCGAGGCACAGAATTCTGCAACTTTCTGTAGTTTCTGTCACTTAATCTGCTTTGTGCCTGACAGCTGGGAGAGTCTAGGGAGTGTTGGGGATTGTCTCAACCAGCAAGGAGACACTCCATCAGTAAGGGGGACTCTCCCCTAGGGCTGCCACCTGTGACCCCGTACCAGGGCCCTGCTTACTAAATACCTTGGGTGAACCCAGTCTGCTCTCCTTCCCTCAGGCTGTGACCAGGCCCTGTTGCCCCACGTGGCAACTTTTTCTAATTTATTTGAAGGATAGGGTAAGGAAGGAGGAGCCAGGCTTCAGCTTGCTATTGCCAGACTAGAATGAAGGATGGGTGTTTCCAAGTCTAGGGATTTTGCAAAAGAAGTTGGAAATCTGCATCTTGGTAAGTCTTCTCTAAAATTTTAAATGTTGGTTCAAAAGTTGAAAAACCCTATGCTAAGCTATATCTCGCAGTGAGCACCCATAATGTGAGAGTTTCCTGTGGCCAAAGTAGGGGTGGTAGAATGCACAACCTGCTGTCAGAGGCTCATCTCCTGCTCCTAGAGGATTTCAGGATGAAGCACATTAGCCCAGAGCCCCTCTGGAGATGAACAGGACCCCATTCCTGGTCCCTCCATGGAGGCAAGTGTTTTGAATGTCTGGGAAATATGAACTATTAGTGTGGATGGCTGTGACCATGTTCCACTTAAGCAACTTGACATTTCTGGACATTCACTTTAGCATCTGACACTACTCTCTCAGAGGCCCTGACAAGGACCAAATGAAGAAGTTTGTGAAGTGTCTAGCATGTGGCTGTCACCAGGACCTGGCAGTAGCAATTCTTTTCCAGACTGAGCTTTAAGAGCACGCTGGTACTTCATAAAGCAGGACTGCCACTCGATTCTCATTCTTGTCCCAATCAGATTAGCCTAGTGAGAAACAATGCCAAATAACTCTCCCCATAATCATCATAGCATGCAATTGTAGGAGTCTGGAGCTTATAACACCAGCTACTATTAACAAACATAACGGAAATGTAGCCTATTCACATACTATATTTATAATCATTTTATCATATGTGTTAGTGTCAGGCACTTGGAAGAAAGTTGTATGCATACATAAATAAATCTTTGAAAAAGAAAGGAAACTTAGAAATGATTTAAGGTGTTACTTAAACTTCCTTATTTGCCAGATGAGAATACAAAACCTCAAAGGGAAAGAGATATTCATATATGGTCACACAGCTAAATATTAACAGAGCACAAAAAACAGTTTATATTTGTATTTTTGTTTTGATTTTGAGCTTGAAAGAATATTATGGTTCTAATTGAAATGGTGAACATTGTTGATATTATTTCAAACAATGCCAAGTAATAAATGTATCCTGATTGATTCGGCATTGAAAAACCAGTTTTCCAGTATAAAATAAAATGTAAAAATAAAAAGGCATGCCCAAACCACACGCACACCCCCCTCCCAAAACATTCTCTACCACATCTTTGAAGGGAATAGATTGTATTAGAAACATCTTGCATTGCAATGCAGTAAAAGCTGTGTTTAGCTTTTTGAATCATAGGGTTTTCTTTGATCTGCTTTGCAGGAACCTGAAGAGCAGCACACGGTACCTTCCATATAGATGTGAAGATTAAATGATTGGTACTTGGCATTTCATTAGATCTTAATAAATGATAGCTCTGATTTTCCTCCTTTTCATTCCTAAACACTATATTTTATTCCCCATTCTTGATGCAAGTGCCCTATACGGCTATACTGTAAGTACACATTTTAGTTCACATCCATGTCTTTTCTTTTGTATAGATCTGGAAGTTAGCATAGAATATGTCACCATGAACTTACTCAGTATAAGGTCATTGAATTTAATTGATTTATGGGACTGCATTTAATTGGAGGAATTTCAATGTGCCCAGGACAACACAAATTCATTTACACATTTGTTTGGATGTGTACATTCCATCATAAGCTACAAAGGATTTTAGACTACTCAAGCCAATAGTGTAAATATTATTCCAAAGTTATAGTTGTTTAGATAAAAAACCAGAAGAAAAAAACGAGCATCTATTTAAGAAATAACTGCCTCCTTGCTTCCTGACGACTCCTGAAGTTATTTGGCTTCATTCAGATGGTGGCACACACAATGGGGGATGGCTTGGAAGAGGGCACAATGACCTGGAATCAGGGGATGCCAGTCAGCCAGGAGAAGGTCAAAGCTCTCCAGCTTGCTTTTGGCACGCTGAGAAAGAGTGTTTGCCAAATCTCTAAAGTCATTTGGAGGAGCAGAGAGTTTTTTTTTTTTTT
>NW_004567116.1:20976079-21051257 GCF_000260355.1 Condylura cristata | reverse complement strand
ATATATATATAAATTTTATTACATTTTTAAAAAATAATGTATGCTCACTATAAAAGTAATACCTGTCTTAGTTATCATCTATTGACTGAAGAAACAAATATATCATTTAGAATTTACTTTTCACATTTACTGTCTCAGTCCTCGCAACTTCTTTGCTCAGTAGACATCAGTAGACATCCATTTTATAGATGAAGAGATGATGGCTCATGAAGTAAGTGTGAGATCCCTAGGTCACCAGGTACAAGTGGGCAGAGACAGGGCAACACTCTCAACCTTCCATCTCCTGTGATTCCGCCCTTTTTTCTTTCTTTTCTCAGACTCTACACTGTTCTTTATTACAACTCTGTGTGAAATAACCTCTACTCTGTTTCAAGGGGCAGATTATTTCTGCCAATGAAAATCAACAATAAATACAAAAAAGCCTTGGGGCCAGTCAAAGAAATCCCAAACTTTATCATCTTGTTTGCATGGGTTCTCCCTTAGGATCAATTTGAAACTAAGATATGTCTTCTCCCACCCAAATATCAATGCCTACAAACTCTTTAGGACTTAATTCCATACTCTTCTTCTTCTTCTTCACTGTTTACTCATTTATTCCAGCTCCTTTGCTCATTTCCTCTTCTCAAGAGTCCATTTACAAAGAGATATCAGGTAACAAGAGGATTGATGAGACGTCAAAAGGCCAGATCTGGGTCAATGAGCAGAGCTCAACAGATACTCCCCCCTCACCCCCCACCCCTGTAGGAGGATTTTAAACTGATTCACATGTTCAGTCCAAGTAGAAAAACTTTATGATAATCAGGGAACTCAGATGACACTGCATCTATTCATTTACTCATTCATATGTGACATGGAATTAATTTAGTGAACACTTACTTTGTGCTAGGCACAATTTTGAAGCATATCCATAAAAGGGAATAGCATATTAACCCTGTCTCCACTGAGTTCAATACAGTAGTCAGAAAAACGAAAACTCAAAAGATAGTCAAATCATAGGTGTAATAAGGAGATAGACCATCTGCACTACTTGTCTGTATTTGAATTTATGTCAACTATTTCCATCATTGTTATGATCATGAGTGCCAACTGTTGCATGAGTAGGGAGCTAGCATTAGCCTGACCATATGGAAAGTCTTTATCATAAATATAATAAAAAGTTTTTAGCATAAATATCTAGTGCAGACTTTGTCTTTAAGAAAAATCAATTATATTTGTATGGTTGGTATTAAAAGGAGGCTCCTGTTTTTAAGGTAGAGAATGACAAGAAGCTACAATCAGGTAAAGTGAGCAGAGTGAACTTCTATGGACATTGTCCTCAGCAGTCAGAGGGCAGTCAGAGGGGACTGTCTTCTAAATACTTACTTTCAGTTAAGTGCATATATGAAGTGTTGTCAAAATCTGACTAAAGGACATATCACTTATGTTAGTGGTATAAAGGTCTATTCATCATCAGATCAAGATATGGGATATTTATGTAGTAGAATATTACCCAGCAATCAAAAAAGATAAACTCATGCCCTTTGTAGCAACATGGATGGAGCTAGAAGGGATTATGCTCAGTAAAATAAGCCAGAAAGAAAAAGAAAAATATTGAGTGGTCTCACTTATAGGAGGAATGCAAAGAAAACATAAAAGGAATCAGAAAAAAGTAACATTATATAATAAAGTATAACTCAAAATCATCAGGCATCTATAGATAACAGACATTCTATAGGTTAGGAGGAGGGAGAAAGCCCAGGACAGGAATGGGAAGAGAACAAGGGACTACGGTGATGGTGCACTTGTGAATTGGTGGTTGGAAATGCATGGGGAAATCATACATTGTACAAAAATGAAGGATGATGTAACGAATATATTTTAAAAGTTAAAAAAGGGGAGAGATAAAGAGCATGTGGTTGTATCAATAAATGTAGAGAAAGCAAAAAAAAAAAAATTCTACTAGACATCTAACTTGCTAGGTGCCATATATTACATACCCAAATAGTGTTCACATGGCTGGTCTGGGTATCTGGTGCAGCAACTGCTCTGGGTATGAGACAAAAGCCCTATATCCAGTACCAACATTGCTTTGTCGCCTTTTTCCACCAGGGTGACATGGAGTTCAATGGGAAGAATGTCATCAAGTCCAGTACCCATATGGACTACTAGGTAGGTCTTCACTGTATTGGGGGAGCCAGGAATCAATGGCCAGCATGCCATTCTATCAGTTCACCTGATGATACTTTGTGACATCTTCATCCTGGTCCAGACCCAGCACTTCCTAAGGAAAGGTATGTATGTTAGCCAAGATCCTCTTGGCTAATGTCTTGACCCAGCCTGAACCCTGATGAGGGAGAAATCAACAGAGTAGGCCTGGAAAGATCTCCAAGCTAGGACTTCAGGACTTCAGAGGACTTCAGGAAGCTGCTGCCATGCAAGTTCTTTAAAGAAAATCACCCAATCAACACTACTGTTTCCTCCAAGTTTACACCATTCATTCTCAGCATCTTGTTGTATTTATGAGCCCAAGATCTTCATTCAGGGCATCATTTGGGGGCATCCACAGCTTTAACTAATGAGGAGAGGAGCTAGGAAAGAAACTTAAGTAAATTGAGGTTTAACTTGGTGGCAGCAGCCCCTGACTTTAGAGCCTTCCTGTGGGCTGACTGACATTCACAGGAAGCCAAGGTCAGAGGCAGCAACCCCATATTCATCTGCTGTGACTGACATTTCTTGTAGCTCCACATGAGTCTATGCTATCTGGTCCTTCCCAGCGCATCCTCTGGTTGTTGATTATGAGGGGTACTGGTCTGAAATTTACCACGCCGACCCTTTGCTGTCTTTAGTACCTCTATTTTTACAATTGAATAGAGTGTTTCAGTGTAAGTGACTTTTTTCTGACCTGTGTTCACATTGTTCACATGGTGGCTAGAAAAATAAAGATACAAAGGAAAAATAAACAAATGAATAACAAGGCAAAATAGTCTGGTTTTATACCTAGTGAGATATAAAATATTAGAGAAAAAAATAATATAACAAAATATTCAATTTACCAAAGGAAAAAATAAAGCAGCATAAATGTGTTCATAGTGTCGTTACCCCACTGCTCCATTTTGCCTTAAGTGCTCCTCTGCAATGCAGGGGTTGCAAGTCTAGAAATTACATTTCTCTGAAACCTTGTGAGCAGAAGCAGAACATAGATTCCACCCAAACACTAGTGTACAAAGTTGGAACAGGGAAAAAAAGCAGAAGCTATATTATTGCTTCTCAGGCAGTGGCAGAAATTCTCAGGGCTTTGACACATGAAATGTTGTAGTGGCTTCCAGGCATTTTGTTGTGAACTGTTTACCTTGATACTGCAGACATTGCCAGAACTTTCTCTATGATTTCACCTTTGTGGATCCTTGAAAGCTAGAAGTAAATGCCGTAGTTAAAGCATTTATTGTTCCTCTGGAAATATTCTGTGAATACACATTTCACAAGCTCAGTTCTTTTTTTTTTTTTTTTAAGGTTTATTTTATGCATACAAGATCTGGGTGTGGCCCAGAGGTGTGGGGTTGAGAGGCTTCATCAGAAAGTGAGGAGCAGAGCAGGTAGGTCTACTGAAATACACTGCAGAGGGCAGACTGGAGAGGTCTGCTGTGCCACATGGGTTAGCACCTTGGCCAGGGATCAAACTCATGCCACAGTGGCTGTTGATAACTTCACAATGCTGAGATTTAACCTCTGCACCACCAGGGAGGCCCTGCAAATTCAGTTCTTTGAGCTTCTGCTCAGTGTCATTTGTCACAAGGCCCTTCTTTACCCCCCCCTTCCTTCGTGTATCTCCATTGTCACGTGTCTCAACCATCCTCCTCTAATCGCCTTTATAATACATTTTCAGTTTTTATGTTAAGTATACTTATGCTAGTAAACATAGAAATTAGCTCTGAATATATTGTGAGAATAAAGTGATTATGTAGGTGAAAATACTGAGCCTCGTGTATGATACATAGTGAGACATCCATATATGTGGACTCATATTACTTTAAGAAGCTTACAATAAAAAGAAGAATAGTGGGCTGTAATTACTTTAGGCCAGATGGGAAATACCTGAACATATTTACTCCTGTTGAAACTTTCAGATGTTTCGTTACTACAAATATTACTTGGATATTTTGTTTACATGTTAACCTCCTGGATTAGACTATGAGCTTCTAGAATTTACAGAGCAAGACAATGTCTTAGTATTTTTTGTTTATATTTCAGTGTCTAAACTTTTGCAAGGCATATAGCAGGTGTTTCTTTGGGTTTATTGAATGAAGCAACAATTACATGAGCCTAAAATAGGAGATTGGAAAGGCACGTGTTAGAAAAGATACACCTGACAGAATAGGTTTCCAGTGTGAAGGGAAGCGAACCAGAACACAGGTGGAAGGATTTGTCTGGGGAAAGGAGGAAAGTTAATAATAAGTAGGATCCAATTTCTGCGCCCAAATGACTACCATCACTTTTCTTTTAGTAATGTTCACACAGCCGGGCATGAAGTATTTCCTGGTGATTATTACCAAGACAAAACCTGGGAAAAACATTTGTAACTGAGAGAAGTAAACTTTTCTCCAAGAGGCCTGGGGCCACTATCTGCATTTATGTTATAGGTTAACGCAATATGATTTTTTAAAGAGAGTTATAATTTTCTCACACAATATTAGTCTTCATTATATAATGTTGTGAGAATGGAACCGCTCCCACAGAGACCAGGAATGGGTTGCTTAACATCCTGACTACGTAAGTGACAATAACAATAAATATCTTGACACTATCGAGTAGTATTTTTAGAAAGATTTCATTTTTTCTTCATCAAAAGTTGGATTGGGAGTAACAAAGCATGCATTGTTACTTTCCTCAAACATGGATTAGTCATGGATTAAATCATCTGGAGTAGACCAAATCCAACAATACCACTGTTTACGCATTAAGCGGCAGCAATGATATTCCAGGCACAGGCTAGCCCTGGGGACACAGAAATAAATGAGGCATGAGCCCTCCCCATACAGAAATTACATTTTTATTACCCCAAATCCAACTAATTGGAACTTGTCTGTAGTCAAGCTTAGAGAGAAAAAAGGCAAGTAAGAAAATTAGGTCCTCTTGAGGATTCGCCTTATTTTATTTTATTTTTTACAACAGTGGCCATCTCCTAGAACTGATCCACAGGGGCCCAGTCTCCCACACAGCAGCTAACAGACTCCATTCTGTTGATGGCCCAGTGCTCTCACAGAATCTTCTCAGGTTGCAATGAAGGGTACATATTCCCTTCCCCTTGAGATTTGAAATGAGTATATAAATAAAAAGTAAAACAGGAACACCTGTGGACCTCTCCTGGGGGCCAGGGGTGTGGAATGGCTCAGGAGTTATCTCAGCACCCTTATTCTTGCATTGAAGGATCTGTTTATGATTTTCACCCCATGCAGGAAGTGACTTGTAATGCCAGAGAGAATTTATATGTTCATTTCCAACTTCTCTCACAATGACTCCCTTCGGTTGCCAAGGCTCCTGCAATGAGAGTGCTTCCCTTAGAAAACTGCAGCTTGATGCACAGCCAGCATTTTGCAGAGCTGAAGGAAGAAAGCAAGATTTTCTACCGTATGTCAGTGGATAAAGCCCTACAACTTAAAGATGTACTTTATGTACAACCTTTTGGGCAAAACATCAGCAAAATCAACACTCAATGGAAAAGCTCTGAAAGGAAACCATTGGTGTGACTTCCCTGTGCTAGAATCACATATGTGACTGGACTACAGGATTCTGGAGGAGGACATCGACTGTGTGAGACAAGGAGGTGGTTATCAGCAATTCCCTAATAATTATAGAGTGCATACATTTGTAGTAGAATGTTTAATAGGCAGTAGGGACAGGGGCTCACTGGTAACACAATGGGTTAAAGCACAGCACAATGAAGCTATCCACAGCCACTGCAGCACGACTTCGATCCCCAGCCAGGGAGGTGATCCACATGGCATGGCAGACTCTCCTGTCCAGCCCACTACTTCCCAGCAGTGTATTTCAATCAATCTGCCTGTTTTGCTCCCTGGTCTATCTCTGGTGAATCCTCTCACCAACCACACCTCTGGCCTGTACCCCAGTTCTTGTATGCATAAAAAATAAAACTTTAAAAGAAAAAAAAACTCTACTAAAAAATAGGCTAGTGGGTAATATTTATCATGTACAAATTGCTAGTGTTAATGGTAATTTTTTATAGGAGGTATAATAAATTGTTGTATTACAACTATGGGTAAGATGTTGGAATTCATAGGTAAAAGGTAAGAGTCCCTCTCTGGTGGTACAGTGGGTTAAAGCACATCACTAAGAAGTGAAAGACACTTCAGCATGAATTCGAATCCGCCAGCCCCGGAGGTGACCATATGGCGTGGCAGACCTCTCCTGACCCACCCACTGCTCCCCTCAGCAGTGTACTTCATAGATCTGCCTGTTCTGCTCCCCACTCTGTCTCTGGTGAAGCCTCTCACCGTCCCTGTTCCTCTGGCCTGTACCCCAGTTCTGTATGCATAAATAAATCAATCTTAAAAAAAAATAGGTAAGAGATTTGATAGCAAAGTTGATTGAATGTAAGTCTGGTATGTAGGGATTGTGAAATATTCTTAGGAATAAGATTGTTGAAAACATGTTATTATGATAATGTTGTCATATTCTGCTAGAAAGAATAGGGCGAATGGGCCTACAATGTACTTGCTGAAGCCAGAAATGAGTTGTGATTCTTCTATTAGGTCAACGAGAGCTTGGTTGAAATGAGTCATATTGTTGATAATAGTCACGAGGGGAAAATTAATCATGTGTACTCTTGGGTAATGATTAGTGTTGAGTGTGTAAATACGCATTTGTTAATAGGACTGGTAATAAGATAATTACTAGTGTTACTTCATAAGAAATTGTTTGTGTTATTGCTCATAGTGGCCCAATTAATGCATATTTTGAATTTGAGTTTCAGCCCAATCCAAGAATAAACACTAAGCTTGATACTACTAATATAAACAGTATGAATAGGTTTGTGCTAATTGGTGGATATTGTACGAGTAATAGAATTCATATTGTCAAAGTCAGAGTAAGAACTAGCATTGGTGTGATGATAAATATGCATACTGACGATGTAACATCATAGTTTAGCAGCATCTGTGATGGGTTGGCATAGACCAGGGGAACCAATGAAGTTATAGAGTTATATATAGTTTAATACTTTTCATTCGATTAGCATAAAGAATGCTACTGCAAGTAAAATGGGAATAATTAATGAAAGAAGATTGATTGTAAACATGTTTTTAGGAAGCAGAGGTTAGCCCTGGCTAATTTGCCACTCACGGAAGCCCTATTCTTGGACAGAGTTATGTATTGCATATTGATTAGAATAAATTAAACTATTAGTTTGAAGATGCTTTTGCAAAGTTGGCTTTATTTCTTTTGTTCTTTCTACAGGGACTAGAAATTGACCTGAATTACTCTGGTGTGACTTTAATCATTTAACAGAAAAATCATTAATAATGGCTACATCATAAACTGTATTGTATATAAGAACTCTAGAATAGCATTAAGTTATTATTCCTATGGTAACTTTTCCACAGATCAAGGGTTTACACCAATAAGTGATATATATATATATATTTTTAAAGATTTATTTGCGCATACAGAACTGGGGTACAGGCCAGAGGCTCAGGGGTGGCGAGAGGCTTCGCCAGAGACAGAGTGGGGAGCAGAACAGGCAGATCCACAAGCACACTGCTGAGGGGAGCAGCGGGCGGGTCAGGAGAGGTCTGCCACGCCATGTGGTCACCTCCAGGGCAGGTGGGAATCGAACTCATGTGGAAGTGGCTTTAGCTTCTCAGTGCAGTGCTTTAACCCACTGCACCACCAGGGAGGGCCCAATAAGTGATATTTTTGTACTGGTTGAACTGTACTCTGATGTCACCCCAAGCAAAATTGTTAGTCCATTTGAAGTCTTATTTTGTGATTTGTATTTCTTCACCAGTAAGTCAATTTTACTATTAAAAGTAGGTGACAGTAAAATCTTCATTTTTCATCCACTCAAGCATCAAACATCAATCTTATTTAGAGGATAAATGATCATACTGATATCGACTATGTGCCAGGTGCTATGTTAGTAGTCTCCATACTTGATCTATTCTCTTTGTAAAGGGCCAATCTGCCCTATCCACATGTATACATTCAGAGAATTCACCAGAGACAGAGTGGGGAGCACAACAGACAGATCTACTGAAATACACTGCTGAGGGGGGCAGCAGGTGGGACAGGAGAGGTCTGCTGCACCATGTGGATCAGCTCTCTGGCCAGGAATTTAATTCAGGCTACTACAGAGATCATGGTAATAGCCCAGAGAATTAACACCTACGCCACCAGGAAGACCCTCTACTTGATTCATTCTTAACTCTAACTTGCTCCAAGACAAACTTTTGAGAGCACTACCGCTATTTGGGATAGCGGGATAAATACTAAGGGATAAATACTAAGACTCAGAAGGAAAGGAATTTTCTACAGGGAACTTACAGATTACTTATTTTTTTTGTTTCCTATTATTATTTTATTTGAAAACAGTCATCATCAAAGATGTACCATTAGCCCCTCATTTGTCAGTTTTAACTTACTAGTGTGCAAGCATTACCTTTTAATCAAGTCACACTTCAGTAGCTTCCTTACAGTTGTTTTCATTTCTATAAAAGAGGAGTGAGTTTTTGATTGTTTTGTATTTCATTTTATATTTATCTCCCCTCTGGTCTAGATTCCTCTAAATCCAGAATTTTATTCATTTAGTAATGCTGATCTAAGACATTCATTCATGTATTAATTTTATAGCACCTAATGATGATTTGCTGGGCACCACATTCTGTTAAGGGCTGAGGATGTGATGGTAAATAAGCTATATGGTCTGGTTGGAATATTTCTGGGAAAGCATTTGCTTTCTAAAAAAAGAAAAATTAGAGACTCACCCAGAGTAAGCCGTGCATGTTCCTTTCTTTGGGCCTGGAAAGAAAATTATAAGGAAGACCTGGAGGATTGCAAAGAAAAACATCTTTTGAGCTCCACTGACTGCTGAACAAACAGTAGCATTCAGCTGTCTCTAGATTTCTAATTAGGAGGCAGTAAGAGCTCAAATTCTTACTGGTTGGTGATCTTTTTCCTTGCAGCTGAAGGCATTTCTAAATGATACAGTTTACAGAAAGCAGTAGGAACTATTTCTCAATGACCTCAATGACCTTAACAAATTATAGTAAAATGGTTGATGATATTACACAGATTTTACATTAAGTATAAGTGGTATAAAGCAGGAACTAGCTTTTATTGCTTTCAGTAACTTCTAGAACCAATATCCCAAAGTTTCAGTGTGCCAGATTGGAATTCAACATAATCCACAACTTTCTAGAAAAACATTCCATTAATGGAGTGTGTTATCTTGCAAAGAGCTTAATTTCCTATCCATTAAAAATTTCAGGAAGAGGTGGAAACACTATTGAAAGGATTTCAGCTCTGTGTGAAAGATTCAGTGAGAAACACCTAATATTTCTTCTTCACCTAAGGCTTTAATATCAATTTCCAACAAGTTCAAAATATAAAGACTTTAAATAAAAAGTATTTGTCTGAAACTATCAAATCCTAAATCCAAATAACAAGAGAAAGCCAGTTCCTCAGTTTTATCTGAGATAAAAGAGGACAATTGAGATAATAGTAGTTCATCTGATTCCTACTCACAAAATAACAGCATTTACTTACAAAAATGTGATTATTCTATCTTTTTTTTTATGGGACATAAAACCTAAATATTAAATGTATTGAAGTGGCAGATTTACACAAAATGATAAAAGTGAATGGATGGGTAGCTTGAGTTTCAAGTCAGTGAAACAAGTTTTTGCTTTTTAAAAACACACTATAAACAATTAAGTTATACCTCTAGGTAATTATTTCATAATCTTGATATAACAGGTAAGTCCAATATATTAAGATACAATTTTTAAAAATTCTTTTTAAATTTAAAAATGTTATTAGTTAAAAAAGAAATTAGTGTTTAGGGCTAAAATGAGAACAAGGCCAAGTTTGGTGTAGCCACAAAGTCTTTTGCCCACGCAGAGGGGAAACATGACCCCCACCTCTCATGCTGGATGATTCACTATCCCAGAGGCACTATGCACATGATCCAGGCCACTCTGGAGGAGTCAGAACACTTTTTTAAAAAAAATTATTTATTTATGCATTACAGGACTGGGGTACAGGCCAGAGGTGCAGGGGCAGTGAGAAGATTCACCAGAGACAGAGTGGGGAGCAGAACAGGCCTACTGATGAAGAACACTGCTTAGGTGAGCAGTGTGTGGGTCAGGAGAGGTCTGCCACACCATGTGGGTCACCTTCCGGGCAGGTGGGGATCAAACTCATTCGAAGTGGCTTAAGCTTCTCAGTGCTGTGCTTTAACCTGCTGCACCACCAGGGAGGGCCCAGAACACCTTTTAAAAGAAAACTTTGTGTAATAAATCACCTTTTTATTTCTAGTTAAAAAATTCACTGTGCCATTTGGATAGCAATGGAATTGAGTTTCCCTAAATTAAGCAGTTGACTTTCCTCATGAACCATATGAAGCACGCACCATAATAGGCCTCTCCATGGACTTCTTCAAAGTGGGCAAACACAGATGAGGTACTGAATTAGGAGTTGGGCAAGAGAATGTTCTGCTTAAATGTGTGGCTACACATACCTGCTAGACCTTGGCTCTGGTATTAAATAAAATAAATAAATAAATCAAAATAAAATGTCATTTGTGAACCTCGAGTATAGAAGTAATTTATTTTATAATGCCAAATGTGAGGTTTTTAAAGTCTAACTGCCTCATGAGTATTTACAATGGGTATTTTTCTACTCAGTGGTTTGTTTTCACCTAAGGTACACCGGTTTCAAGTTTGCAACAATGATTTCTTTTCATTGACTTTGACTTTGCAACCTATTATGAATGCTTTTGAATGTACACCTGTGGGGAAGGCTGATTGGCTCTTTAACAAATAGAAATGTTTCAATACAATAGGCTCATTTTTCTACTCTGGGTAACCAATGCTACAACTGACTTCATCAATATAATAGTCTGCAGAACTGGCTATTCAGAAACAGGTTTCCTCCTTTCCCTGAACTCTAGCAGTTTTCTTTCTAATGAAACTTTTAATTGAAAAATAATCAAAATTTAATCCATTTGCATTGCTGAATCATGCTAAGTTGTGCAATATTATGTTACATTCCATCTGGCAGCAGATAATATGATAGCATGTAGAATGCTGAATTTTTATTTAAACATATACTTTAGAAACAGCTTTGTTTCAATGTGCTATCTATAATTCAAGGCTTATCTTGAAAATGTGCTCTATATGGCTTTAGTGGCGGTCACTAAAAGGTAAACATTTGTAGCATTCATTGTCCTAAATGTGCTTTTCCTTTCAAATGTTAAAAATTATTGGCATTCACTTAAGGAAATTGTTAAGCATCTAAGATTTTGTACCAGCAAGTATCTGGAATATGACTTGAAGCAACTTCTGTTTACAGACAAAGTCTGTAAGATATCCAAATACCACTGTGATGTGTTTACAGTTTATAAAAGAATTAAATATCAAGTCTTTTGGGTGCATAGTTCTAAATGAGCATTAAATGATTTAGGGGGGGGAAAGCTAGAAAGTTTTCATATCTGGTGCAGCCAAATGAATGACTACATTCATTGTACCGTGGAGCTTAATTTTGGTTGATAAGAGACTTTCTTTAATGGTCATTAAGGTCATTGCTGGAAACTAGTTTACTTTTTAAAATGGATTTCACCTGGAAATGTCATTTCTATGCAATCAACTGTATCATCCTGGGCCTATGAGCAATGATGCTGAAATACTGACAGATGGAGAATTTTGAAATGAGTTCCAACTAGTTCTGACAGCCATCACATCCCACCACCCTTAGTTAAAAATGAACTTCGATAGTGGGAAAGAAAGATGATGAAACCTACCCAATACCTACTAAAGATGTTTAATATCACGAATTGTTGCCCATTGTTTCTTTTTTGGGGGGGGAAGAGTGAGTCCATCTAGAGAGTTATGGTGACTGCTAAATAAAACAAAAAGTGTATTACACCGTACCTCATATATCTTTGAGGAATTATCTCAAGAAGCAAGGAAACCAACGAAGGAGTTAAGCAGCTGGGACTGTATCAAACTAAAAGCTTCTGAACAACAAAAGAGACAGTAACCAAAATGAAAGGACATCTAACTGAACGTGAGAAAATATTTACACAACATACAGTGGATAAGGGACTGATATCAAAGATCTATAAAGAGCTTAAATAACTCAACAAAAACAAAGTAAATAACCCAATAAAAAAATGGTCCAGAAGAGCTAAAAGACACTGTTTTAAAGAAGAAATGTAAAAGGCCATATTAAATAATGTTTAACATTACTAATTATTAGGGAAATGCAAATCAAAACCACAATGAGATACCATCTCCCACTGGTGAGAATGGCCCATATTAAAAAACCTGGGGAAAACAAATACTGGCAAGGATGTGGAGAAAAAGGAACACTTTTCACAATGCTGGTGGGAATGCAAGCTATGGAAAGCTGCGTGAAGCTTCCTCAAAATCCTAAAGTGAAGCTACCAGATGCCCCACTGATTCCACTGCTAAGAATCTACCCAAAGGACACAAAAACACCAATACGAAAGGATACCTGCACTCTGACATTTATTGCAGCACTATTTACAATAGCCAAGATAATGGAAAACACCTAAATGCCCTAAAATGAATCAAATAGATGTGACATGTTTACACAATGGAGTAGGACTCAATAATCAAAAAAAGAAACTCATGCTATTTGTGGTGTCATGGATGGAGCTGGAAGGGATTATGCTGAGTGAAATAAGTCATCAGCAGAGAGATATCAGATGGTCTCATGTATGTGTGGAATATTGAGTAGTCGAGAAAAGGTCAAGAAAAAAGACAAAACTTGCAAGCAGTCCACAGACCTAAGGTATGTAATAGTGGAGGGAGAGGAGCAAAAACAGTGGAGGGAAGAGAACAGGAACTATGGCAATGGTCTAAGGGTATTGTGTGGTGGGAGAACTCCAGGACTATACCTGAAGGGAGTAACCAAGTACTGTACAAATATGAGCATCAATATAAGAAAATACATACATTTCGAAACAAATCAGAAAACAAAAATTTTTTATGTAAAATGATGAATAGCTAAAATTGGTTGAAGTTAATTTTTTTAAAAGTAGAAGTTATCTAATATTGACTCCTATATTTAAAAATACATGTGCAACAGACCTAGAAAACATCTTTTAATAGGCCTCACTATTCAGTAATTATTAGCTACTAAGATAATGGCAGCTGGAGATTTTTTTCTGAGTTGGGGACATTTGAGGTAGTGCTCTGTAACATGAGACAGTACAAGTGTTGGCTGCTAAGAAGCACAGTAAGTGCAGGGGTTCTCTTCAAACTGTAAGGCAGTGCTGACTAGGGACTCATAAGGGTTCAGTTGTCTAGAAATTGAATGAGAAATTGGACTGAACAGATAGATTTATTTGGGAAAGCAAAGGAAGCAGGCAGAGAGGAGGACATATAATAATAGCAGTTAGGTGGTGATATTTTTGACTTAGAGTAGATTAGTATTTATTGTTTGATATGAAGATTTCTGCAGAGCAATATACTGGAAAGAAAGAATATTTTCAACAACACATTAGTTGTTCCTGGAAAGAACAGGAGGAAATAATAATTTGAAAATTATATTGTGATTCTACAATAGCTGCATGAAGAGAAAATGGGAAAGCCATTAAGTGTGGAGGATGGAGGTATTAGAAAGGATTCCCAACATTTCTATCTGACAAGTTGCTTGCAGAGGGTAAGAACATTGTGCAGGGATGAAAAATGAAGGTAAAGACATTTATTTTTGTTCTGATCATGGGCTGTTTTCCTCTCATTTTACTGATCTTAATTATACTGACATCTTTCACCTTCCACCTGTTTGAAAATATGAGAACGAACTGCTATTGTTTTAAGTTCTGAGGCTGGCTTAGAGCTGCTGCAGCTACAGAGGGCACGCATGCACACACACATACATGACAGAAATGTCTCAGAACTAACCTTTCCAGATAGCTTTTAACTTGGTGGACAAATCCCTGCAGTGGTTGTTATGTAGAATATGCCACTTGCAAGGTTTGGGTGGGTCGTTAAATGGTGTTCACTCTGACTACACACTATCTGTCAACTACTACCTTTTAGGGAAAGCTACAGGAGACAACTTAGTACTCTACATAAACAGTTCAAAAACAATTGTTCTGTGTTAATTTCTGAAACACAAGATTATATTTTGACTTAGTGTCTAAGTTGTATCTTCAGACTTTGAATATGGAGTCTTAACACCAAAAGATTCAGGATATAAACTAATGTTGTAGCACAACTTACCCTCAGTAATTGCCAATAACTTATGAACTGTGAAAATGCAGAAGTAACGTGTGTGATATTTTTATTATAAAAGACGAAAAGTTCTTGAAAAATCAATCACTAGAATTTGTGAATGCCTTAGTGACACTAACGACTTCTAATAATACTTCACTGGTAATAATTTAAATTGTTTTTGATATAAAGAACATGAGCTAAATATAATTTGCTTATAGAATGCATTGAGTAAATCTTTCTACCAAGTCTAGGTATAATCAATTTGCTGACCTTCATCAACAAATTAAATCACTGGTGACCATATGGATGGCATTTTTCTGTAGAACTTTTTTATATTTTTCTATGCATGGAATATGAACACTACTGTAGATGGAGGCAGCATATAATCCAGGGATAATAGCAGCTTTTACACTATCTTTATTCAAAACCCAACTCTGCCACCATCTAGCTATGGGATTTTTGTCAAAATACTAAGTGTTGTCTCTTTTTCTAACTAGAAAAATAAATGCCCATAGGTTACTATAGATTCTCATCTAAAATAGTGGTGGCTATGGTGCTTGAAATTAAAAAAAATTTTTTTTTTCTTCTAGAAAGGCAATAGTGCATATCCTGTACCTGCAACCAACAGGTGCAACCAAGCTGTGATATCTGAAGAAACACCCCATAATGGCTCTGACATGTCTGCTGTAAAACCTTTGACTACTCAGTCACACTGAGTGGGCAAAGTAAAGGCATTCTAAGTATCGTATCACTGGAAGCCAAGGTTTTATTGCCCCAAATTACTAAAGCCAAAAACTTGTGATTTTCAAAATCTGTTAATTTTTTTTTAAATAATAGTTTATTTTTACATCATTTTGTGCCTTTTCCATCTTAGTTGTAATCCCCACGGGCTTCCCATCACCAAATTACCTGTGTGCACTCCCCCCACCCACCCCCCATTTTTATCCCATTCCCTACTCCACCCCCATAAAATGTCTCTGGTATATAGTTGTTTATTATTATTATTTTTTCCCCTGGTCCTTTATATTCCTGCTATGAGTGAAACCATCAGGTACAAAATCTGCAAAATTTTTAATTGTGAACAAGAGGCCATGGATCACATTTAAAAGACTTGAAAACCATTATTTTGATAAAGCACAAAAATAGTATTTGCTGTATGCTCATTTAGAACAATTAACTGATGATTCCTTCATAAATGATGGGGCACTTTATAAAGCTGTGACTGTGACTCTCAAGGCAAATTTAAAATATCCTGACTCTTGAACTCACATCTTCATTAACATCAAGGTTTGAAATGATGTTATCTTAGATGTTTGCAGGTTATTTGAATGTTAAAGAATGAAAAGATAATTTTAAATAAAATTCTTATAGTCGTAATCCCTTTTCAGATTAAGTGCAAACTTAGTATATATAGTCCCTTTTGCTTTAACTTTTGAAAATGTAAATTTGCTCTTACATACTGATTTTTTTGGGAACAATTTGGACATGATTTGTGTTTGTTTAGGTGTGATTTCATCCAAATCAAACTCTAGGTGGACATAGAAAAAAGGCACCCAGCTGAGCTGAGTCATGTAGTATGCAAAACACCTCACAAGAGCAAGAACAGAAGTCACATCTGGTGTTAACAATTTGTTTGATTTGAGATCATCCTCTTTCCACCACTTGCAGTAACTCACAAGCTGCTACTGCCCTTCAACACCCACTTCCTCAAGCAGACTTCAGTTCCTTCCCAAGGCAAAGTGCCACATGCTGTAATAATGTAGTACTTACCCAGTCCTTAATGTTTAATATGTGGGGAGCGGGTAACTGTTATATTAGGTTCTGGTCTTCGTGTCCGTGACAACCTTATGAGTATTGTCTCCCTAACCTCATTTATCTCTAAATCCTGTGGTTTTATTGCACAATTATGTGTAGTGTGATTTTTAGAAACACAAATATGCTTTATAGCAGAGTTATTGGTGGTGTATTTGTATTGTAGCCTCCTGTCAACATGAAGCACATAGTATCAATGCACATATGTATGGTAAATGCAGATTGTTCAGGCTTTTGTGCTGCTGGCCTGTTATCTGTGGCTTTGATTGCAGGAGGTGCTTGGAAGTGTGGGCTGAGGAGCGCATGCCTGATGGTGGACACTTGGAGTGTGGTGTGAGCATGCATGAATGGGTGCACCTGAGCTGGAGGCTGAGCACGAGTGTGGCAGAGTGCAGGGGCAGTGGTAGAGACCAGGAGAGAATGTTAGGCACCCTGCATACCTCCCTGCCCTCCACCTGGTTGATTCATTACAAATGACAGTGTAGAAAGCCCATTAAAAGCCTGAAAAAGTCACTGAGGACTCCAGGACTTTTCTTCACTGGTCTCCCACAGAGATAGAAAAACTGTTCTGAGCCTTTCTGCCACTACAACATAAGAACAAATTCCCCAACTAATTAAAAAAAAAGAGGTCTTACTTTAATAAAAGGATGAGCAACTAGCTGCATTTTTGATTCTTAAACAAGTATGCAGCGATAAGATGAACTAAATGCTTGTTGTGCCTTAAAACATTTTAAAAGGGGGAGACCCCACCAACAAACCATGGGCAAAAAGGGATACCACAATTGTGGAGATGTATGGTAAACGAATTTAGTGTTGTAACTATCTAATGGGTCATTCATTGTACTATCCTCACTTAAAAAATATTTTAAGAGTTTGATGTTTAAAAAAACTAGGGAACGACTGGGTTAAATCAGTATGATCTTTTTTTCAAGTCTTCAAGGCTTTTTGTATAGGATCACTGTCCCAGTATGCTGCAATTCCCATTCTTCCTTGATGTGGAACCCTGTCATGGCAGTCTCCAGTGAGCTGAGTTCCATGAAACATACTTTGAATACCCTGATGAAAACAACTAGTGACAGTACTCCCAAGTATTCTCAGTAGTCAAAACAGTCATCTAGGTTTCTATTAGAGCTGTGATTTGCCACATAAAGATGATTTGTTGTCAGGTGTTACTAAGAGTAATCAATTTGCTCTAAGCAATACTTAGAAAATTTACATCTAAACATTTTTTTTCTTTTAATGATTGATGCCTATGTTGCTTTCAAACATGAATACAAAAGCAAATGGCAAAACAATGTAAATAGTAAGACACAACTTTCATGAAAAAAGTATATCACTTTTACATGCATACAAATCTCGACAAGGTAAGAAAAATACTAACAGTGGTTAAACTGGGGGTGATATTTGTAGGGGTGAGTAGGAAGTACATTTCACTGCCAACAGTTCTACCAATTTTTCTTAAGGTATTTTTTTTTTTTTTAATAAAAACAAATTACTTGGTTACGCTCAATCCATGTTGTTAGGGTAGTAGTTCTCATTGGGAGAAGTGGAATACATGAGAGGATCCTGGGATACTGGTAACTTCTGTTGCTTAGTTAGTCATATGGGTATGTTCACTTTGAATATTTATATTAGCACTTATATTTGGGTAATTTTACATTTATATTGTACATTTTACAAAGTTCCTTTAAAATTGTTTATAGTGACATTATTATACTTGTTCTAGCTTAAATGCATTTGTTTTTCTATATATGTTCAATAATTATCTTTCCCCAGGTTCATTCCAATTTATTTTCCTTAATTTATCCTTAACATGGTTGTGTTACCAGTAACTGCAGAGAGATTATTATTAACTTTTATACATGACAAAATCCTTAAGCTGGCAGATAGGAAAATCATCCAAGTCGTATGCTATGAAGTGGAACATAAATATGGTCACTTGATATCTTGCTAGCCAACAATCAGGACTTGGTACAAGGGCTTCTTTTAAAGTATCTAATTACCTAAAATATATGGAAAGGAACTACAGGTGGAAGTGATCGTTAAGTAGACAACACAACCAAAAGCCTATTGACAAAGGATCAGTGTGTATAATGGCTTTCCCTGCAACAGTCCTGTGTGCACTTCTATGAATGTAGGATCTTTGTCAAAGATCATTATTCTACCTCACATTTGGCTAGCCAGATTTTACCTGAAAAGTTTGAATTTTAAGTTGAAAAGTGTGAAGATGGGCTACTTTTTATATTAGGTTCTGGTTTTACATTATTGGTAGTCAATTAACTATTATGCAAATAAATGTTTAAGTTATTTTATTTTGTGGGACAGGTGATTGCTGTATAAAAGTACATTTAACCAATTATTTCTTATGTTCAGAAGAAAAGCAGCACAAACAAGCTAGGTGAATAAGAACAGATGATTAAATTGCAAATCCACTTATTTCTGAATAGCAGGAATGATCAAAAAGCTTTTTCCCATTAAAAGTAAGGAGTCTATGGATTATTTTCAGATGTGGTTCTAGTGCACCCATTTCAGCTAATCTGAAATACAAATCTACAAAATCCACATTGTATATATTCATATTCTATCTAAAATGAGTCTAAAATGTATAAGGGGTAGTAATGACACAAAGGACCAAATATCATAAAATCTATATCTTTAATGTATTTAGTTGCAAGGAACAAGCTAATATTTTATTCATGACAAATATTTAAATAATATTTACAGCTCTTTGGACACATATCTACATTTGTACATCAAAATATTTTTGGAAAGAAAGACATGTATATGATAAGGCCAAATGCACCCTGCATCATAATTTTATCACTTATTTTCAAAATACAGTAATGAAAATTTAACTCACTATTATTGTCTAAACTGTCCTAATGAACTTGTTGTAGCATAAACTAAACCACCATCTGCTGACTTAGAGGTCTCAAAAGACAGTAAATATTCTAGAAACTTAATATATTACACCTTTTTGTTGCAACTTTACATTGCTCAGACACAAAAGAACAAAACAGAAAGAATTTCATTTCCTGTTTGCTGATGATATTTGGGGAAACCCAGATGGTCTTCCTCCCAAGATTTAAATACGTTTCTTAAGAGACACTGGCAATAAATCCTTTTAAAAGCAAACTTGTCGGTTTCATTTTTCTTGGTTTTGAAGTGGCTTATCTTAGATTTTCTTTTGAAATACTTCTTCCAAATTGCCTAGTCATGCTTTGCTTTACTTTATGGATGTTTCGCTTATATTCTAGAGAAGAAATAAATATGTATGGTTTAAGTATATAATTCAAAAATAACCTTCAACATTCATTTGACTTACCAAATATTACTGAAAACTTAAAGTGTAAAAAGGAAAATTTATCCTTAATTTTCAAACATTAACACTCTAGTTTAAAAGTAGAAATTCATTTCCTCATGTTACAAAATGGAGGTAAAATTTTAATTCTCATGGGCACCCACGCACACACCTACCCACACACACACACACAATATCAAGACAAGTCACTGAATAAACTATTATGACTCCTTTCTGAGATAAAATGCCTTTTGTATGCACTGTTCCCTTTATTGCATCATAATTTTTTTTTTCTCAACCTTTGGATTATTTTCTTAGGGCTTTTATACTTCCAAATTTTCCCAATTTAGGAGTATCATTCAAATGTAGTATTACCTGCAGTGCTAATGCTGATTTAATCCAGGGTCTTTCCTTACCACTTCTCCAGCACGTTCTATTTATACCCATTCTTTGTTTTTTTGTCAGCCTTCGCAATGATTCCCTACTCAACACAATATTCTTACCAAGAGAGTCACTGATTTCTTTATGGTCAGTCTAATCTGTTCTGATCACATTAGATTTTAGTTCTACATCGCACATTCCCTTGACATTATATCTTATTTCTCTGATCATTCACTCAGTGGCAGACTCCTTCTTTCCCAATGAAACTATCCCCACCATACCCTCTTTCTTAAATTTGTTCAGTTTAGCGAGCAGTATTATTTGGAGAGCGCAGCCAAATACACTCTAGGGAAGGCAGTACCGATTCTCTTCCTTTTCTGAGAATTCCTGCTGGGTATCTGAACATTTTCATCTGGATATACAATGTACATAAACTATTATCTTCTCTTACTCTAATACCTTTATCTCAGTGCTCCACTATCCTTACCAACACATAATCTTTTAACTTAGGTATGGCTCTTCTTTCCTCATTGTTTGGCAAGTACTATAGTAGGGTATCATCTCTCATTTATTCTCCACAATTTTTTTATTCAGTTCTTTCTACACAAGATATTTGACACATCTTATACTATTCTAAGAATAGATATAAACACATTAGAAAAATGAAATCTTTATTATTTGAATTATCATAAACATTGGTTTTTCCTGGAATTTTTTGGTGGTCTCCAATGGCGGCAGTACATATCTACACATACTATACAGACATGTCATTAAGTTATTAGTAATTTGGCATGTCTAGTCAATTACCACAGCCACAGGCTACCATGAGAAATAAGGACTTAATAAAATTTGGAAAATTTTACACTACTCTTATGGAAGTGAATTGACAGAAAAAGTTAACAACAAATTCTTATCTTATTCTTAGAAATTCATTAGTTCATGAAACTCCATTAAATTTCAAGTGCTATTAGTTATATCTTGAGAGAAGAAACCAAACTGGGTTATAATAGCCTTGGTGTTCACCGCAAAACCTGGCACACAATGTGTAGTGAATATTTCCTGAACGAAGTCCTAGAAACTATAAAGTTCTGGACACCAAGACCTATAAGTGTAGAAAACAATAATGTGGTTTAATACATACATGTATGTATTATATGACATGAACTCATGTCACCCCAACCCCCCTTTGCATTCAGAATACATAGTCACCTCTACCAACATCTTTTTCAACTTGATAGTGGGAGTTATAATTATGGACATGGGTAATCTATGAGATAGAATTAATCATTAATTACTAGTTATAATTTTTAGTTAATTATCTCAATTATAAAATTATCAATTTTTCTGCAATATGAAGCAGAGAAGGTAACAAGTATGGTATATAGTTAAGAAATTTGATTCTGAGGTCTGGAGTCATCATCTGTGTGAGCTTGTACATTTTCTATTATATGTATTAAGTTTCCTTATCTATAATGTGGGTAATCACATTTACTATGTGCTCGACATTATAAGAAGATACAAGCAGATTCTCATCAAAACAATGCTAAGAAATATAAAATACTGTACATGTTAGGTAATCACATCAAATAACAAAGTAAAATGTAAGACATACCCATTATTGGTTTGTTTTCTTGTAAGTGCTTATCACTGGGATTATCTTGTCGAACACGCTTGGCAAATCCAGAATTTACCTCACCAGGTAATGAAGTATTTGATGCAGAACTTAAAAGGAAAGTTCATTTTAGTAAAGCAATTTTTATAGCTCTAATACATGTGCTCCTTTGGAAAAAGGTTGAAGAAAAAAAATGAAATGCTAAACTATTAAGCTGTAACATCCTATAGGAGTAATATACTAAAAAAGATTTTGGTCCACAGGGAAATTTAGCTACGTGTGAATTTGGTGATCTTTATTCAAATTGGTTATTATTATTATGTTAGGAGTATATAACATAGCTCTAAAACAAAACATTTCTTGGTTACTCTGCTGAAATACAAGTGAGCACGGTATTCTTAGAAGTTCATTATTTAATGAAACTCCATCAAATTCCAAGTGCTATTAATTATAATATTAATATTATAATATTACTATACCTTTAGAAAAGAAACCAAACTGGGTTTTAATGGCCAGATAAAGAGTACGTGGTAAGGGATGAAAAATTAACCAGGTCCTTGGAGAAATAATCCTAACCTGAGGAATACAAACAAGTGATGAGAGTCTGGGAACTATTTTTTTTTTAAACCAACTGTGGTAATAGACTGAGAATCTTTCTCAGTTTATATTTATAGAAACTGAAAATTTTAAAATTACATATTTTCATTTGTTTTATCCTCAAAAATTTATATCAATTTTACATTACTGAATGGCCAAATTTCTAACTCAATTTGAATTGGCATATTACTAAACATCTATTATGGGGTATACACAGGATATACAAAGAGACAAAGTACAAACAACCCCACCTGGAAACTTATATAACAAATATAGGGGGCGGGGGGTGTAAAAAGTGAGACAATACACAAAATAACACAAGGGAGAATGAAAAGCGTCCTAAGCATTCAAAACACAAGCTCTGGAAAGTTCCTGATTTTAGAAGCAAGAAAAATGGAGAGATTTTTATGGATGAGATGGGTCTGATCCATGGATGAGATGGGTCTGATGGGTTCCTGAAAAACAGCAATCCTTTGGGGTCAAATGGGAGATGAATATTCTCTCTCTACTCTGATTTAATTAAGTTATTTTTAAGGAATTTAACTAGAAAGATGTATGATACCACTTTACAAGTTGATATTAATTTTTTTTTTTGTCAGACTAACAGCTGGAGGCTCCTGTTTTGTGACATTAACCTGCTTCTCTGGCAATTTTAACCATGTGGTAAAATGATACAGGTATGTATTTGAGGAACAGGAGAAAAATGGTTTAGTTGAATGGTCAGTGAAGTAGCTGAAAGTAATCAGAAATGGTAATATGATAGCAAAGAAAATAGGCATAATCGCATTGAATGCTGGGAAAAATGACAACCTATGTAACTTAATCTTCTATAGCATGTTAAAGTAAGATTACTATGCTTATAAGGTGGTAGTGTCCACTCTATTTAAAAGTGCTAATGATAACTATCTGGAATGGTTATAGAGAAGTACTCGTGTTAGGAAAGTAAAAAAATTCAGATTTATTTATTTATGCATACAAGAATTGGGGTACAGGCCAGAGATGTGGTGGGGTGAGAGGACTCACCAGAAACAAGAGTGGGGAGTAGAACAGGCAGATCTGCTGAAATATACTGCTGAAGGGATCAGCGAGCAAGATAGGAGAGGTCTGCCATGTGCCATGTGGGTCACCACCCTGGGTAGGGATCAAACTCATGCTTTAGTGCTTCATATAACTTCATAGTGCTACACTTTAACGTGTGCCATCCTGGAAGGCCCCTAGAAATTCTATCTTTTTTTTCAGAAATTCTACTTTTTAAATGGTACTAGATACATTTCTACAATTCTGTTCTGAATACCGTTTTAAAAAACTGATTTATATATATATATTTTTTTAAGATTTATTTATTTGTGCATACAGAACTGGGGTACAGGCCAGAGGCTCAGGGGCGGCAAGAGGCTTCACCAGAGACAGAGTGGGGAGCAGAACAGGCAGATCGACGAAGTACACTGCTGAGGGGAGCAGCGGGCGGGTCAGGAGAGGTCTGCCACGCCATGTGGTCACCTCTGGGGCAGGCGGAAATCGAACTCATGCGGAAGCCGCTTCAGATTCTCAGTGCTGGGCTTTAACCCGCTGCGCCACCAGGGAGGGCCCTGATTTATAACTTTTAATTTAAATAAAATTTTAGTAATTTACTATCAGTTCATAGTACTATATATAATTGTGGGGAATATTCATTCTCACTATCAGACTGAGTCCCTCCCTCTCTCTGCTCTAGTAATCACCATATTTTTCAGCCTAAGTGACTTTTGTTGTGATTTGCTAGTTTGTTAGCATTGGGTATTTATATTCTACACTGTCTTTTACTTTGTGACTTATTTTGCTTAGCATAGTCACCATCAGTCCTCTATAAGTGCATTCTCAAGAGGCAAGATTTTATCTTTTTTTTTTTAAGATTTATTTATGCATACAAAACTGGGGTACAGGCCAGAGGTTCCGGGCAGTGAGAGGATTCACCAGAGACACAGTGGGGAGCAGAACAGGCAGATTGGTAAAGTACACTGCTGGGGGGAGCAGCAAGTGAGACAGAAGAGGTCTGCTGTGCCATGTGGGTCACCTCCTGGCCCAGAATGGAAATCACATTAAAAAGGCTGCAGACAGCTTGCAGTGGTGAGCTCCAACCCGCTGCTTCACTACGGAGGGCCGTTATCTTTGTTTTATTAAAGCAGAATAGCATTCCACTGAATATCGCTCTCTATCATGCCATTAATGCAGTCATCTATTGATGGGGAATTATGTTTTTTCATGTCTTGGCTATTGTGAATAATGCTGCAATGAATATAGGAGTACATATACATTTTTGAATCAGTCTTAACATATTTCTTGGACAAATACCTAGTGGTAATATTGTTGGATCATACAGTAATTCTGCTTTTAGGTTTATAAGGAATCTACATATCTTTTTCTATAGTGGCTGCTCCAATTTGCATTTAAAAACAGCCTAACACCCCTTTTTGATTATCTATCAGCTGAGGCAAATATATTTTTTGGATCATTTGGTGATTTTACTTCTTCAAGAATAAAGATCAATGTCATTGGTTACTTTTTGTAAGTATTATCTTGACTTGCAGTTTATCTAATAGATGTTTTTACTATTTAAAGTGAAGCATGATTCTTCACTTTAGTTAATTCTAAAGTAGGCTTTTGAATAATTCTATTTGAACAAAATACATATTTCCAGGAATGTAATCAAAGTCTAATAAGTTGTATATTTACATATAAGTCAAAGACACTCAATTATTATTATTTGGATAAGGTTTCCATTGATGAAATGTTTAACATTTATGTTAGATGCTAAAATTTAAATATTTACAATTGGTGTGGGGGCAAATTCAAATTATATTAAGGTCTTTATTGAGACTCAGCTGTCCACCAGAAATAATTCAGAACTATTAATTATAAAAATTAAGATTTAATCCTTTGTTCTATCATATGGGTAGAATATTGTTGCTTAATGAAGACAACAGATCCTATATTATCTCAGTTGATATAATTTCTAGGTGGAATCATTAGATCTTTCATATGAAATCAAAGATATATGGCAAGTATAACACCATTTCTGGGTGTCAAAGTTATGGAACAAAGAACAAAGCAAACAAAACCCCCAAACTGTGATTAATTTGTAAGTACATTCTTACATATAAGTATAATCTTATATTTGCTAGGATGATTCAATAAGATGACTCACTTTATTGAAATAGCCTGCTCTAGTTGTAGTAAATAAATTGGTATGATTACAATGTCAATATTCTCAATTTAAGTAGTAAGTGAAAATTCAGTTTTGAATATCCAAAGAATGCTTTGGACTTTCTTTCCTCAGAGAGAAGAGCTCATGTCAAAAATAAACAAACAAACAAAAAACCCACCCCCAAACAGATCAAAAACTATACATGGAGTCTTCCCTTCTTTATTTTTAATAGCCATATTAGAATATATGGATGCCTAAATATGTACATAAACTCTTAAGTGGAAAATACCAGTTTATTACTCTTCAAATTTCAAGACTTAATTGGGGAAAAGGAAGATTAAAAAGAAACATAATTATGTACATTTCTAGCAATAATCTCTTTAACCTTAGTTAATGGCAGGATCTAATTAATGGTACCAGAAGGAACATAATAGAGCAATCAATAGACTATAAGAAATTTTACTTTCTTTAATTCTTTCAATATTATCTCACAATAGTAATAGCTCATATGGAAGCCCTTTAACTTAGATATCTAAGAAAACTCCAAATATTCCAGTTACATACCAGGACATTTCTTAAAAAAAGTCATTTGATTTTGATAATGACTGTCTTTATACCTAAGTGGTCTCATTTACCGGAGAAATGAGGAACCAAATAATGAATTGGGGGAAAACAGTAAATATAATAAGCAAAAAATCAAAATCATCAGGCAACTACATTTAGAAATAGTTCCTAGCTATAAACTTGTCACATCTTAGTTACTTTTAGGAAAAAAATCAATGCATTAATTTTAAATCTATGTATTCCAAATCTCTACTGTACTTTGGAGAGGAAAGGATACATCCTTTCTCTATGCCATAAATAGCTTCTTGTAAATTTGTTTACGCTGGTCCAGGTCTATAACTTAAAAAAAGTTATCTTAAGTTTATAGTTTTTCCCGCCACAACTGCATACCAAAGAAAAATAGATAAGTCATTACATTTTGCAACATATATATACTATTATCTTGTCATTGAAATCAATGTTAAATAATGGACTTCATATCATGTAGGTCAGTGTATTTAAAAATTTCCTTTTATCTTTGGTTTTAAGCTGTTTTAATGCTATGTTCTTATGTAAGTATCTTTGCATTAATGCTGCTTGTGAGTTGCACTGATTCTCAAGTCTACATTTTTGTCAGCTTTGGAAAATTATTAGTGTCTCCTCAAATACTGTTTTGTCCCCATTCCTTTTCTCTTTTTTTTCTGGGATTCGAGACACATACATGTTAAACCTTTATAAATTGTGTCCCATATCTTTTTCTTCTCCATAATTTCTATGGAAAATTTGTACATTGTTTTGGACATTTTCCATTAACTTATCTCCTAGTACACTTGATCCATTTTTGCAGAATCCAGTTCTTTGAGAAACTGTCTAATCGCCAATTTTCATGAAATTAATCACAATTAAAAATTTCAAAGTCCTTATCTCATAATCTCAGTATCTACATCATTCATGGATCTCTAAATTTTTTTTCCTATTGCTTCTCAGTCATTTCAGCCTGTCTCCTGGTACACATACTAATGTATGCTACAGTGCTAAATACTACATATGAAAAACCATAGAGGCTCTGGAAGGAATATTATTTCAGATATGATTTAATTTTTTTCTGGAGAGCAGACAAAGTAGAGATAGATCACCTTCATTCAAAACGCGATTGCATATGTTTAAGGTTTATTTTTGGCTCTCAAGAGCTTCACTTTTTCTAATTTGCCCTACTCCTTGAACACATGACTCAGGGGGTTCAAATAAAATCCTGGTTATCCTGGGTGTTTAATAGGTTCTTTCTCCGTGATGATCAATGAACAACAATTTCAATGTCCTACATCCATGAGAATATCTCTAAACAGTTTTGCCTCTTAGCAGTTACTTTCAGCTTATAATCGTGCCCTCTCCACTTCATAGTTTATAAGTTGGTGAATGCCAAGAGGGCAAAAGCTGCATAAAATGATTTTGCTTCCATAGCTCAGTGAGACTGATAGCTCTAGGTTTCCATTTTCTGTCTGCCCTCTATACTTAGGAACTGGCAATGCTAAATAGAAAAAAGAGGCAGAGAGGGTGTGGCTCTCCACAGCTTATTTTTCTTTTCTCTGGGATCTTAGACTCTCAACTTCTGGCTGCCTTTGATTGTTTTCCAGTACTTTCAAGCAGTTGTTAGTTGTATCTTACCAGGTTTTAAAAAGATTTATTTATTTATGCATACAAGAACCGGGGTGTAGGCCAGAATGCGCGTGTGAGAGGGTTCACCAGAGACAGACTGGAGAGTAACAGGAGATCTACTAAAATACACAGCTGAGGGGAGCAGCGGGCAAGACAGGAGGTCTGATGTGCCACGTGGGTCAGCTCCCTGGCTGGGACCGAACTTGTGCTGAGTGGCTGGCAGTAGCTTAAACAATGTGTTTTTAACATTGTGCCACTAGGGAGTTCCCTCTTACCAGTTTTTATAACTGTTCTTGATGGGTATCTGGGTATCAGGCAAGCTACATTGTCATACCCACATACAGAAGCATCCTAATCTTTGCATTTCAATCATATATCAGAATCCATTAAAATAATTCTAGAACTGAATAATTCATTCCTTTCTAAAAGTAAAATACCAAATGAATAAAAACTGTCACCATAACAGAAGTTAAAGACTAAAAGATTTCACTTTTTTTAAAAAAAAATATGAAATAGGAATGCTTAAGGTAAATATCAAAGACATACAGATTTGGGTTTATCAGGAGCTTCTTTTGATAATATAAATCCAGTGCCTCATTCAGGGCAACTTATTATATAAATGCTTAAATATGATACAAAAATCTAGTTACAAGAAAAAGAACTGTAGGAAAAAGTCTGAAGGTAAACTTATGTGAATATAAAGACTGAGTCCATTTCCCCATACCTTGTTAATTTCCGTTTCCTCTTGGCAGCAGCAGTCATTGCCATATAGGATGGTACAATGTTTGGCACAGTCAGAGAATGTTTAGTTGAAAATGAAGAAGGGGCAAGCCTGTATATTGAATAATGAAAAATAAAAATAATTTTGATTTGCACTATGGAGAAAAGTGGTAATATATAATCCCATAATTAAAACATCATTTACTGTGTGAGGAAAACATACCATAAAACTTCTCTTATCTACCTTGAGGTTTATTTCTTTTCCTTTTTACACAGTAGCTAAGAGAATTCTATAATTTCAATAACAGAGAAACTGTTAACACTATCACTCTTCTGTTATTTAGATGAGTTGTGATTATAAAGACAAAGTAAAACGGATATATTTGCTTGGATGACATGTAGTCAACAATGTACTAGAGATTTTTGACTATTTCAGAGTTAGCTGAGATTTGTTAAACTTTAATAAAAGATATGGAATTCCCTTCAGTGAAAATATTAATGACTAATAAACATGGTAATCCTCCAAAGATGACTTGTATTAATTACAGAGTATGTAAAACAGACAAAAGGTCTCTCAGACTTAATAAGGGTCACTAAACTGAAGATATCAACTTAAAAATTTTAAAGAATTTTTAGTGGATTATTATTTAGAGAGAAATGAAGGTAGAGAGTATATTTACTTTTATAATTCCAACAGTATATCTGATCTATGAAATAAATCTCAAATATACCTAAAGAAGTTAAAAAAATCGTTTAAAGGTTGTATAAAAACAACAAAAGAATTGACAAATATTCTTTTTTTGTACCTTTGTAAAGAGTTATTGTTGGGTTGAGATTCTTGTTCATGTAATTTATTCAACAAGTTCCTGTTATCTTCACATATGGTAAATGTAGAGTCCAAATCCTCCTGTCCACATTGTTTTCTCCTATTAACATGGTTATCTACTTCACAAAATATTTTCAGAGAATTATCACAGTTCATATGTGAGTTGACAGCCTGAGAATTTGTAGTATCTGATGATGGTTTTAATAAGGTCACTGCAGATGGATTTTGAAAAGTTTTTCTGCAGTCTTCTGGAGTATACACAATAGGTTGAAGTTCTTTGCTGAGAGAATCATTGAGCTGTGTACTTTCAGAATATGAAGACATCTGGGTATGTTTTCCTTGTAGGGGAGAAGGCATTAATTTTCTTCTAGTTCTTTTTTGTGGAGGAATTTTAGGTAGATTAGACTCACTTGAAGAAGTGCCTGTTCAGGAAAATTAAAAAGATGTTACATAGTTCTTCACTAACTCCACCATTAAACAAAAGGTACATTTTTTAACAAATAAAAATTTGAAAGAAAATAAATGATGGGGGGGGAACTTGGTTTATTGTTAATACTTTTCAACATAGTTAAACTCAATTTAAAGAGATTCTATAACAAAACAATCAATTGCTAATATCAATATCAATTTATATATATATAGTTACCTGAACCACTGGACAATCATGAAAACAAATATCCAACCAAAATTTCATAAAGCAACTTTAGCTTTGAAGTGTGATTTAGGTTCAAGATAACAAAAAATATACTCAACATTTATTAAGTAGAGATTAGTAACTTGTTTTATTAGCATACTGCCAGTTGATTACTGAGTGGAAATCTACTTACATTAACAAAATTGGCAATGATTACAATAATTATTGTAACAATTATAACAATAATTATAACAATTATTGGCAATAACCAATAAAATCCCACAAGAATGAAACAACTGTATCTTTTACAATCACAGATATGGTAGTTCATAAAGCATTTTTGTTGACTGTTTCCTATACCCACATGGCCTATAGTTTTGTACTTATTATCATATTAATTAATTAGATAGCATCAAAGATAAGTGGAAATATTTTGAAGCATACAGAGCACTTTTACTTCACTATTGTTCTATAAAAGTAAGTCTCTTAAAAGAAGTTAACAAATTTAATGAACTTTCCTCAGTGCAATCCCACAACTGTTGTTTTAAAAGAATGATCTATAACCTCTTCAATATTCTATCTCATTTTCCCCTCCATCCAGTAAATATATACATTTCCTTAAGAAGCTGTACTTGACCACCTAGTCTTCTTATTTCGCACACTCTTATTTCTAATTGTCTTCTCAAGTCACTTCACTCTCAAATAACTTATTTTTTCTTTTTTTCTAACTTCTACCAATTCCACCTCTCTTAACACTTACAGTAAAAATCATAATTATGGGCATACCATTCATCTAACTGAAAAATTTTGGTGACTTTTCTTATAGTTCTTGATTAACATTTTTTTTTTTTTTTCTGTGTTGCCTATGTCAATCTAGGGAACTTTACAGTGGCTGACATGAAGTAACTTTGGTTGGGGTATATTGCTCAGGGAAGAAACTATAATGTGTATTTTTGCCCAAGCTTTCAAATCATGCAATAAATTAGCCAAATGATGTTCTATTTGCTGTACAATATAATACTCACTTAAATAACACGGAAAGTTGTATTTCAATGAAGAATTTCAAATTTTCAATTAAATTTAGAAAGTACACTATTAACAACCATCAACACTACCTGCATTATTCTTATTAGTTGACAATAGGCTCTGGTACGGCTAGGCTGACAATTACCCTCTAGGAAATACAATTTAAAAACAGGAATAAAAATATGATCCATGTTCTACTAAAGAATTTTACTTTTCTGAGAACTAGATAAATGAGATCCAGATCTTAAAATAATTTTCCACTCCCTTTAACATGACATTTGTCAAATTTTCCATTACCAGATATTTTTATACTAATGCAGCAGTGTAAAGACAGTTACTTTTCTCCACTGTGCTGCTACCACCAATTTGGTGGCTATTAATAGCTGGAAGATTAACTTCTTTTCCCCTGAGAGGCAGCAGGGGTATAGAGGATAGAAAACTATATCGAGGATAGAGAACTGAACTGGGAGTCAGGAGACTTGGATTCTATTTCTGGCTTCACCAACGACTCACTGAGTGACCTTGGGCAACTCACTTAAGCAGTATGGACATTAATACCCCTAGAAAAATGGGAATACTACCTTTTTATGCACTAGGAATTTTCTAGGATTAGATAATAACTGTAAAGTACTAGGGTTCAAGAAAGGTCCTAGAAGAGAAATAAGCTTCAACTATTAGCATTACTGCTTTCATAGGGAAAGTTGCAATTTACTTTCTAGTATCCCATCAATACCTAACACAGAGGTCACCAAAACAGTACACTTCAATAAGGTCTCATGTCCAGTTTATCAAGGGTAGCAAATTATAATTTAAAACAAAGGTATTTTTAAAGCAGGCACATCTAAGTGTTATTTGAAAATGCTATTTTTATTATATTCTAAAACTTTGAACAAAATGGAACATGAAGTCTCAAGGGATAAGAATTTCAAAGTCACTATTTTTCTTACAGATATCTAGAGAGTGATAATGTCCAGTGTGGCACTGGATAAATTCCCATGATGGGTGGATCATTTTTCTCCTACTACTAATAAAAAGCATGAAAATAGGAGTCTTCCTTAACATATTGAAGACATACACAAATATTTCCCGGGGTGATCTAAATATATACACACCCAACTTCAAAATTTGATAAGATCAAACTGAGTAACAGTTTGTCAGTGAAAACAATAGTGATATCACAATGATTTATCTTTAGCCATAATTCTGCTCTTCAGGAAGGATATGAATAATTTGAAGGAGAAAGACAGAGATGTAGTAGTTAACAGAGATTTACACACCATGGTTTTACTGGCTACAGACATACAGCATGTATAGAATAAAAATGCAGAGTGTTCTAAAAAAAATTCTATTATTAAATACAAATAAAATTATAAGTGAGTAGAAAATAACAGACGGGCAATTCATGTCTGTATATTAGGCTAACTAGTTGGTAAGGAAAATTCAAGAAATAACCAGAGCAAGAGCAAGATTTAAAAGCTTTAATAAAATTCAACAATAAATCCACTGTGACTACAGTAGGTAATAAACTCTATTTACACATGAAAACTCTAAGAATACAAATGACATTTCACTTTAAATATACTTTCCAGAATATATAAATATAAGTAACATAAAAATAAGTAATATAGGTAATTAATGACAAGAAATCTTTCTCCTTTAACTAAAGAAAATGATCAAGTATTTTAAGTGGGTCCAAGAGATTTGAGACTGTTGGGTTCGGGGCACTGTATACTTAACAGGCTGTAAGAACCACTGATTAGAGTAGGGGCATGTTGGTAAAAGAAACTGCTGTACTTTTCCGTTAGAGTATGTACAGTAACTTTCCAGAAAAGCATGTTTGGGGCAGTTCCCCTTATTCAGTCTGGGAAAATACTACTTAACAATTCTTGGCTCTACAGTGTAGATGATAAAGAAGGAACCTGGAAGCAGATTACAATTTCTTTTAAAAGGCCCCATAAAAGGGACTCTAACAACTAAAATGCCTCAGCAATGTGAGTAGCACATAGGAGGGGAGAGATTAAAATTAAAAATGAATTTTTCTAAGTAGATTCTTGTCAACTGGGATAGAAAAGATAGATAGCTACTTGGGAGGGCAACAATCTCCTCTCTAGGGTCTCTTTCTCTAAGGTAACAGATTACACATCATACTTAAGCATAGGAGTTAGTCAATGTATCTTGTGGTCTAAAAAATTTGCTATATTTAGACCAACTCTCAGGACTTCAAATCTTTAGCATATTTTAAGAGTATTACATATTTATGGCCCTGAAATGGTTTTATACAGGGAATGTATTCAACTATGAATATTTTTTGACATTGATCTCCAAAGCATAGTAATAATCATAATGTCAAGCTATTGAAAAGAAGTCGTTGCTATTATTTAAAATCCAGAATCAATGTTTTAGTAATAGAAGAAAAAAGGTATCAGAAGGCTAGTCATTCCTTTACATTATCTTTTACTGTTTTAGTGAGTTTTCTCTGTGCTAATTATAAGCATACTTTGCCCACAACTTACTGACGAATCTAAAAACTAAGGTCTTCTAATAATTCAGATGCTATGTTCCTCACCAATACACAATACTGAGTATCTGCCAAAGGGAGAAATAAACCATTTATGATAAAGATTAAGTAATATGTGAACTATCCACAATTTGCTGTTATTTAAAACCATCTATTACAGATAATCTGATATGGAAAAATGTTCATGAAATGAAGAAGCATACTAAAGTTACATACGGTATTATCCCAATGTTGAGAAGTCAAATAATCAACAAAACCCAAATTAAAGCAGATAGCTAAAGACCTTGAAAGCCAAAATGAAATGAACACACACATGCACACCAACAACAAAAAAAAACACTTCAAAAACACAAAACCATGGGGGTGAGTAGGTAATAACAGAAAACTGGCATAATCAATGCAAATATTAATACAGTTTATGGCTGACTGGGAAAATTCTGAGTGACTTTACTTTTATCTTCAAATATTTGGTTACTCTATAATAAATAAAATGTCACTACTTTAAAATTTTAAATAATACAAAATATTAAAAAAAAATCATTGTCTAGGGGTAGGCAGGATGCAAAAATATCCAACAACTTATACCCTTTCTTTCAAGTTTCAGAGGCATGAGACTGTTCTTGAAGCCACAGAGTGGAGTTAAATAAGATAATTGTTGAAAATCTGTATAATGTAGTCAGATCCTCTCAATCTTCTTATCACACCACTTCCACTATCAGGTGACTGACTGTTCTGTCACGCTGTTAAAGCACAAGGGGCTGTAGTCTCTGGAAAAGCTGCAAACTTGGGACCAATATATACAGCTGACAATAAGAGAACTAAGTAAATTATTAACAGTGAATGTCTGCAGAATATTATCTCAGTTTACTAAAATACTTGCAGCCAGCCTTACACAACATCTAAATGAGAAATCAGTGAGTTGTTTATAGATTAACCATACAGTAAAAAAGACCTAACCACTGACTTCCTGTGCCCTGCTTCTCCAAAGCTGACTGGAGGGAGGCTTTCTGTAAGAAAGGAACACAGTAAGAAATATACAGTGAAAGGCATATGCCAAACATAAACTGTAAAAGCTCTTCAACAAAGAATTTATGCAGTTCTTGGCTTACCAGGGAACAATATTTATGTAATACACTCAAGAGATTTTACTAGGGGGAAAAAAGGTGAAAATCTGTTTTGGCAAGATGGAGTAAAGAAGGAAATATATGTGTAATATAAAGGTGTTAAATTCTTATCTTTCAAGTAAAAAATAAATTGGAAAAATGTAAACAGTAAGAATGAGCAGTATGAATTGTTAATTTAGAAATGTAGAGTAAAAGCCAGAAAAAATAGCTAATAGGGAAAATAAATATTGGGTATGGGCAGCAATAGGGCACGGTATAGTCCTATAGATACAGTACTTGTTTTCTAATCTATGTACAGGTACTACTTTTATAAAAATAAATTGAATTTTAAAAGGAGGTGGAGTGGGAAGAAGAAGGAGGCAGGAGGGGGAAAAAGGAGTGGGAAAAACACACTCATACACACATGGGCTGTTATGAAAAGGAATTAATCAAACTTAAGGAAAAAACAGATAAAAACTATCTTGTACTTGTTCTGTGACAGCTTTACTCAAATCTGTGGATTGAGTGGGATCCAACTAATTAAATCTATGAAACCTTATATTTAAAAGTCATTGCAAGCAAATAACATGAAATACAATGGGTAATCAAATAGAAGATGAAATGAATATTCTAGGTTCAGGGAAGCTGAGGGAGATCTTTTCTTTACTTAGTCCCAGTAGGGGCTCTATGCTTACTTTCCTACTCATATCAGAAAGAAAGACAGAGTAATAGCTTACCTAGTAGAATTTATTTTTTTTTATTTCTTTTAAATTTGGCTACATTCATTTATTGCAGTTGTAACTACCACAGGATGGCACTTATAGTACAATACTATTTATATTCAATACACTTTACATAATATCTTTATGGCTTACTTAGTATGGATTACAAATTCATACTCTTAAAACTCCATCAATCTTTCCACCTTTATCCTCTGGCAACCATGTTTTACACGTTTGTTTACAAGTTTGACTTTTTTTAGATACACATAAAAGCGATAGCATAAAGACCTGTCTTTTTGTCTTTGACTTTGTATCACTTAGCATAATGTGCTCAGTCAATTCATGATATAGCCAGTGGGAGGACAACATCCTTTTTCATGGCTAAATAATATTCCAGTGTATATATCTACCACTTATTTTGTATCCATTCATCCACTGATGGATACATAGGTTGTTACTGTGTCTTGCTACTGTGAATAATGCTATAGTAAATATGAGTGCATATATCTTACTGAACTACTATTTTCATCTTCTTTAGATATATAACCTAGTAGAATTTAAAGAGGGTTAATAAACATTTGAATTTTTATCATAAATAAATAAATCAGGAGTAAATCATTCAAGATGATGTGAAATGTGAACAGACTTAAAGTCATGAGTCCCAGAAATGAAGGAAAATTCCTTTTACTCAGGGGAATCTAAATATTAGCATGTTTTCTTTTGGTAATTGAAAGTTTATAGAGAATAATACAGATAAATATAAAATTGAGGGTGACAAAACTCTAAAAAATAGAAGACATTTTTATTATAAATAGAAGACATTTTTATTTATAGATCTAATCAGTTTGTTTCCAGACTTTAAGTATCCTAAATTTTAGTTATTTAGTTACAGTATTTCTTATGCCAGTTTTACCTTCATATTTAGATTCTATATGAAGACAAGATATGCTTTAATTTCTTTACATGTTTGTTGAGGAAAATTCGAATGATGAAACAAAGAGGATTCTATTTCCTATTACTATGTTCATTAACCAGAACTAGTTTGGTAATGTCCTGGAATGAAACTGCTCATTGAAAAATAACTTGGATTACTTGTAAAGGTCTAATAAAATTATCCTGAAATTCAGGATGATGTTTAAGGCATAGTCATACCTCACACAGTTGAAGGTACATATTAGTAAAGTAACAATATAATGCATCTAATTGCATTTTTAAGTCACAAAGCTTACAATTTAAGTTTTGCAAAAATGCACATACAATTTTATATGTTTATTGACAGGCACAAGTTTATGGAAGTGGGTTGAAAGTGGATGCTATGTGATTCAACAATATAACTTTTCAAAATGACCATGTGTCACAGTTCAAACCAGAGCTTTAAAAACAATCAGGGAGAAGGCTACTAAAAGATATAGAAGCCCATCTCTTCTAAACCCTTCAATGTTTTGTTTAATGAACCCAATCTTAGTTTTTGTAATACTTATTCATTAATAGTGTAGGAATCTTAAAATATTTATATGATGCTTTAAGGCATCTTATATATAACTGAAAATGCGCATTTCAGGATAAAGTGGTTAGTGTTCTAATCATCTGTTCCTGCATTACGGGGAGATATTCCCGTTTCAAAAAGTTTGTTTACTGTAAATCCACAGAGAAACTTGGACTGCCAAGTTTTAGAAGCCTCTCAAAAGACTTTTAAGTATTAAAAACACTTTTAAAATGAGCTGTAAATGCAAGCACTGAAATGGCGGATCAGATGGAGGAAGAAATATAAACATTTTCATTAGTAACAGTCCAGATTCTAAAGCAATGCTACCTGGATTATAAAATATGTATATAAATATTTGCATACAATATGTAGTGCTGGAAAGAATCCAATGTTATTAATAAAGTCACAGGTTCAAATCAAACAAAGGCAGTAAAATCACAGTTAAATTAATCTGTCTGGCCCACTGAATTGCATTTGATAGCGTTTATAAAAATTACGAATAAATATTTTATGACTAGTTAAGTGGATAACTAAGAGATAAATAAAAAGTTTAGATATTTATCTGCCACTGGCCATCTTTTCCCCCCCAGTTCTGAAATTTTAAGGAATATGAACAACTAATGGCAATGTAATAAAAGCAACAAACTGGACAAATTACTTAGTTAATAAAGTCTTATAAAGAATATTGAAAAGACATTTTGATAAATTGCCTCTCCCTCAAGAGATAGATTTAAAAATGCGCTTATTTGGTATATTGTCCTGTAAGCTATTTAAGAACACCTGTGAGTACAATCTAGTCAATTCTTTTTTTCTACCTTTCAAATACTTAATTTTACCAAGAAGTATATCCCACAGATTTGACTAAGAATTCTGAAATGTTTCTTAAATATGGAAAACATTTCATGCCTAATCTTTATAAAAGTAGTTTTAAGAAATATAAATATATTGTTCTAAGCAACAATATAAGTGTTGCTTATAACAGTAATAAAGTAAAAAATTAGAAGTCCATTTAATGAAATAAATATACTACTATTGAAGATTACTTAAATTCATTCTTGACAGGAAAACTTGTGTATACCAAATGGTTTAGCACCAACATAAAAGAACTAATTATCAATAGTGTATATAAAAAATTGTATTTTTGTTTGGCTTAAAAGAAAAAAAAAACAAGCTACACATTTATGCTAAGAAAAAATGTCCAATAAACTAATAAAACAAAATATTTGAAATTGACAGAAAATATTTCTTCTGCATCTGCTTTTTTTCAAACTAAATAATTGCTTTAAGATCTCAAGGATAAAATATCAATGAAAGAACAATAAACTTTAAAATGATTTCTGACTGTCCGTGGAATTATAGTTTGCTGGGAAGCTACATTATGATAGCTGCTATTATTGTGAAGTAAAAGAATTTTACAGACTAGTTTATATTCCCTCTAACAGTGTAAAATAAACATTGTAAACCAAGGTTACCTCAAAAAAATTAAAAATTATAATGGAAATGAAAAGAGTATGTGTAGACTAAGAGGAAAGAGCTCATGAAATGACTTGTAGAAGCATTTAAAGGGAAGGCTTCGTGAGAAAGCAGTATCACAACTGGACTCTTGATGAGAAGGACTTAGAAAGATCTAGGTTGTTGGATGGTGGAAGAGTGAACTGTATTGAAGATAGAAGAAAAAGCCTGTAAAATGCAGAGCAGGGGACAGAAATCTGTTTCTGAGAAGTTTGGCAAGTTTGTAGGCTGTTTGACAAGGACTAGGAAGTCTTTGAAGATTAAGAAAGGGATCTGCACTTAATAAAGATGATCATTTTAATGTGAAGGATAGATTGTAAAGGGGAGAGACTAGAGAAATGGAAAACAGTTTAGATGTCACTGTAATTATTTATTTTTTACATCAAATGTTCTCAGAATGTTTTAAGAAATATTCTTTCCTGGCTCTCATTGATTTAAATAATCTGTAAAACAAGTACTAACTGGTGATTTTCAAATGATTTCTTAGATAGAAGAAGCTTATATTTAATTTTTTAGCTTTTTGAAATATTCCACAGATGGTTCCTTTCTAAAAAGGGGCTACATAATTTATCATGAATGAGTTAAAAATCTCTCTCTTAAAAAACTGCCAGGCCTTTTGGGGTCACCTTTTGAAGTGCCATATAATATGTTCAGAATGATTTTGCCCAGAGGAACTAATTTATCAAATGCTTAAGACTGAAAAGTTAAAAGATTTTCAGAACTGTATGTTAGTCTAAAAAGTAGAATGCAGTATTTAGCAAACATGAGTCATAGGCAGAAAAGTAGGGGTCATGTCAGAAAGATACTGATGAATGGGATTAGACCTAATTGAGGTTTGGTACAAAATGATAGTGAGGATTTTTCTTTTGCTAGTATTCATGTTAATATGTACGTGAGAAGGTATTTTGGGAAACTACACTAAATTAAAATTAGTTGGCAAAGTTTTAAAGTGAAATAAAGTATTAATATATGCATTTCAATAAACACTTCTAGGCTACAAATGATTGATACAATTACTGTGCTAATCATAAATCTGGATTCTCTGTAACAGCTTTGTGACTCATGGAATTCACAGGTGCAAATGATACTGGTGAGTGAATTTCAACTATTAAAAAGGTATATAACCTCAAAGTACTACCAAATCAATAAACATTTTATAATGTATTTACAAGGTACTATTATAGTATTAATGCCTATACAGCTGATATCAACTATATACAAGTATTATAAAGAAAGAAGATATTTCCCAAGCATTAAAGAATTGTCAGCCCTTTAAAATCATCTAGCACTTTATGAGTAGTAAATTAACCATAACCTGTTGGTATTTGTCTCTGTGGGAAATAACAGATAGCATGTTTTCCTCAGACTATTTTACTAGCATTCATGCTTATGTAAGATGGAGAAAAAGGTTAATAGTAAGTCCCTTACAATTTATATTAAAATTTGTAGATATAGGCCCTCCCTGGTGGTGCAGCGGGTTAAAGCACTGCACTGAGAAGCTAAAGCCACTTCCACATGAGTTCGATTCCCACCTGCCCCGGAGGTGACCACATGGCGTGGCAGAACTCTCCTGACCCGCCCGCTGCTCCCCTCAGCAGTGTACTTCATCGATCTGCCTGTTCTGCTCCCCACTCTGTCTCTGGGGAAGCCTCTCACTGCCCCTGAGCCTCTGGCCTGTACCCCAGTTCTGTATGTACAAATAAATCTTTATAAAAAAAATTGTAGATATAGATGAATAACTATATCTATATCTATACCACCTGTGCTCATGCTGATGAGGGTCAAATGAAATATATTTGGGGCTAAAAGCATGATTTCTGATGTTTATTGCAATGACTAGATTTTGAGATATAATGAGAAAACATGGAGGATTTAGCTTATAAACATCCTTGCTGTTTTATATTTCTTATGTGAAGAAACAGAATAACAATTACAGATTTTTAAAATAAAATTTCATTTTATTAAATTTTTAGGGGAAACCTAAACTTATGTAGAAATGCTATATTTAATAAAAGTATCTTTACTGTAAGACACCAGTTCTACTAGTATCTTTACTTAGTGTATTTGAAGACAAAACCACTGACACAGGGATAAAATTTAAAAACAGGAACACTTACAGAGAGAAATATAACTAATATGTTTCCAGATGGATAATGAGGAAATCTTGACTTTTCATTTAATGTCAGCAATGTTATCAGTTCCATACATAAATCTTGCTGCTGGCATCCCCATCCTGCATGGTACTCTGCGTGTTTTTTTCTGTTGTCTCTTGATAAATATTTACTCCAAATCAATGGATGTGTATTGTTTGGAGGTAAAAATTAAAGTCAAATAAATACCCATCTCAAAATCACACACTCAAAGTGGGTAATATTAAAATTAACTTAATTTTAGAAGTTTCTTCATGAAAAGATATATAGACTGATAAAATAATTCTATCTAAGGATACTTTTAATAATATGTACAAGACACAAATGAAAATTCTGAAGCTACAAGGAACATACAGGAAGATATATATGGAGAAAGAAAATTGTTCTAGTATGACAAGTTTGGAAAAATACAAAGGCAAAATAGACTGGAAAAATTTACTCTAAATTTATTTTTTTCCTTTTTCTTAAAATATTTTTATTAAAATAACATTGGTTTAACATTATATATGGTTCAGAGTACAGGATTATAATTTAAAATCAGTATATACTAATTTAAATACATCACTAAAAATCTATGAGTAACTGCTTTTAGTCAATTAATACATTTTTCTTCACTGCCTTCCCTTCTGGTAATAATATTTATGTCCTACCTAGGGATAGCCAAAGACATTTCAAAAGCAAAGAGTGATATAAAGGGAATAGCTTTGACCTTATACTCAAAAATATGATAAGGTTTCAATTATTAAATAGCAGATACTAGCTTGAGGATAGAAAAGCCAAAGGATAGGATGGAAATCCAATGAACAGAATCATAAATGACAACTTATTGTATGTAAAACAAAAATACACAGGAGTAGAATGTCAATGGATATTATACAAAAATGACATATTCTTTGGAAAAAATAGGTTCTTGTCTATTATATCATAAAGTAGGAGAACATGAAAATTTAAAAATGTAAACTTTTAAACTTTTGAGGCATGATTCCAAAGACAAATAGAATAAAAACATTTCACATCACACAAGTTAAAAAATATCAGTATGAAAAAAGGACATTTGAACAAAGGTAAAAGTGAATGTTAAACTTGAATATATTTGCAAAGTGTATTTTATAGGAAAGGGTTAATACCCCTTGATGATTTCCTCTAGTCCTAAGATTTTAAGTATCATCTAAATGTTAACAACCCTCAAATTTATATTTCAGTTTGACCTTTCTTTCTAAATTCCATATTCTTATATGCAATTGTTTATTTGATGTGTTCACTTGTATGTATCTTAGACAAATATAAAATGCCCTAAATCGCAACTCTTAATTTTCTGAACCTCATAAACTTGCTTCATCTGAAGTCTTCTCCACCTCTTTTAAGGTGACTTGGTTCTTTTAGTTGCTAAGCCAAAAGTTTTGGTTACTCCTGACATTTCTTTCTCTCATATCTCAAAGCCCAGGTCAGGGAAGCCTGATGGTTCTATCTTCAAAACAGAACATATCCTACCACTCCTCACCATTTCCACTGGTGCCAATCTAGTCTGAGCCACCACCATATTTCCCCCAGGTTATTGCAGTAGTCTTCTGTTTCAATACCTGCCAACAAAGCAGTCTAAGATCTTTAAAAAACATGACTGAGTAAATGATCTTTCTGCTCAGATCATATTATGATTTCTAGTTATGGTCATAGTCTAATTCCTCATAAATAATCTACAAGGTTCAATGTGAGTGGTCTGCTTTTTTCCCTTTATCATTACAATCTCATAACTATCTATTTTCCTTATTTTTCCTTAATACCAAGTAACTGTGCTCCTTGCCATTCCTTAAATATACCAGGCAAATTCCTGTGTTGGAGATTTTGTACTAGTTCCACTACCTGAAAAATGACTGTGTCCCAGGTATCCACATAGTTAACCCTGTGAAAGCCTTCACATTTATTAGTGAGGCCTACTCTGATGCTACTTAAAATAGGAACCTCTCCATCACTCTCCTCTGTCCCTCAATTTTCACATAGCGTGGTACTTAGTATAACCTAAAATTCTTTTAAATTTATTTATTATGTTTAGTATCTGTGTCCCTCTACTACAATGTAAGTGTCATGAGGGTGCAGAAGTTTGTTTAATACTTGGATGTATCCACAGCATCAGGTAAGTACCTGGCACACAGAAGTTCAATAAATATTGTTGAATGAATGAATAAATATCTGTATCTTAAACTCCTATAAATAAACAACAATCTTGCAAAAGTTGACCATACTAGAAAAATGTTAACAAAAATGGCTAGGTCATTTGCAGAAGAGTATTAAATAGATGAAAAATATATTCAAACACACTTAAATAAAGTAAAACAGTGGAAAGGAAATAACATTTATGACTCTTTAACTGGCAAGGAATTAATAACTAGTAAAGACAAAAGATCCATAGATTTAAAAGGATTTAAAGATACAGCAACCTATGACAAGTTATAAATCTTATTTAAATATTCATTTAAATAATTATAAGAAAAAGTCATCTAAACATAATTAGATATTTGATATTAGGTATGACAAAGGCACTGCAGCTTTTTTTTTTTTTTTTAAGATACTCATATATAGGTTGAAGATATGATACATTGTTTGAAATGTCTTCAAAATAAATTGACGTAGATACAGTTGGGTTGGAAGAGAATAAGAGTGCTTGAGACTAGCCACGATATATTTTCAATAAAAAGTCCATATTTATAAACTATAACAAGATTTCTGTAGTCTTTCTCTTTGAAAGTGTTATGAAAGGGAATTAAGATCCAAATGATCCAAATAAATGTTTTTACTTTGTTGACAAGTATAGTTTGTACAATTACATTGCAAGTGAAATATGGATTTTTAAATAAGAATGATCAGTATTTGGCAAGTTGTTAGTACTTTTCAATTTTGGTGTTAAATTCCATTTCCTCTCCAAAATCTTGAATACATTATAAAGAATGAATCAAGGCCTAAAACGTATGAGAATCTGAAAACAAATGAGTTTTTTATCATCATAGATAAAAATTAGGTAATTTCTATGACAATGCTTTATTATATATAATCTGCAACTTCCTAGTCATTTTAAATTAAAAATGTAATATAGATAAAATTAATAAATAGAAACCTAGGTAATTTAAACAAACCCCTCTGTTCAAGGCAACTAAAATAACTAGAGAAAATATAAGAAACATCTGCTTGAAGGCATAGGAAAGCTAACATGATTATGAAGAATTATAAGTGAGTATCAGGGAAACTGGAGGCTCATGAAGGTAATCTCTGCCTTTGTAGCCATTCCCCTTGAGGTTCATTGTTGATGCTAGAGGAGGCAGCCAACAAGTCTGACAAGTTATTGAGGGCTTTGTGCAACTGGGGTGGGGTGCTGAAATTAGATTTTAGAACCCACTAAAGGGAATCCTTTGTAAGCCTCTCTGCCAAGTTGGGATCCTGAATAGCTAGCTATACTTTAAAGGATAATCAGGAGTAAGAAGACTCTTGCAGAAACTGCAGGTCACTTTCAAATTATCTGTCTCTGAAACTGGAATGATGTGATTTTGGATTGCTATAGCTATCACAAGACTGAAGGAAACAAAAATAATCCTAACAAAGGAAGATACCACTGTTAGAAACGTTGAAGTATTTCTATAAATAATTCTGCAAATACCATCTGATGAAAAAAAAGTTAGCATATATTCATGGAAATGAGACCAGGTCAATGAAAACCAGCAGAATAGCAGAATAAGAAAACAGAACAAACCCAGAGATTAAAAATCAAATGTTATCTTGTGATTTAAATGTCCCAAGCACACTTCAATGAGAGAAGAGATACCAAGTACTTATTTAAAAAAAGAGTAAATTCTATGTTGCTAGATGATATTACTATATTATTAGGCATTGTAGAGTTATAGTTATTAATTATATAGTGCTTAACCTCGGTTAAACCTAAAGAAGGAAGGCAGTAACATTATTTCATCAAAAATGGGTACGAAAACTTCAAGGTTTTACTTCCAGATTCCTTTAGAACACCAATACATACTTGCTCTTAGATCTTGGTAAATACACGTTAATTTAAATGATTACATAACACATTTCCCCACTAATTCTCAAAGTAGCCAAGCCTATTAAAAAATCAACTGGTCTGTGGATGCTGTATAAAGGAGGGTGCTCTATAGACTTACTTAATAAAATAAAAGCTGTACTTACAAGGTGTAGACTGAAGTGGTACAAGCTGGGGAAAAGTCATAAGAATAGAAATGTCTGGTAAATTGTTTTGCTTGGAATGTTCAGTGGTTTGGTCAGCCCAAACTACCACTTTTTTCCTCTCTACCAAATGTTCAATTTCTTTGAAGTCAGATTCAAAGGCAGCATTTAACAGGCCAGCTTCTTTTACTGTGCAATATTGTTTTCTTAGGGCTGGAAGCAAAGCATTCAATACTCTGTATAGAGAAGGTAAGAAGAAAAGAAGATAGTGAATTATAAATAAATTATTAGATATCTAAGTAACATTAAAAGTAATGCCAAATCATTAAAATGATTCTCTCTATATATGTTCCTTTCTTTAGAAAATTTTAATCAAATAGTTCAAAATATCCCTACTATATTAAGTATGTAAGTGGAAAGAACCTTGGATTGGAATTAAAATCACCAGGCTGTTGTAGTCTGAATTGCTTTTCACCTGCATCTCCATTATTTTGGAACAAACATAAGCTGAATTGTCCCCTTTTTCAATGTTAGATACAACCAGATGATTGCTGGTCAAAATAGATTATTTTGAGAGCTAAGTGAGTTAAATACATATGAAAACTTATTTGCAAAGTGTGATGTGATGTACAAACCAAAGATATTGTTATTAATTACCATGGTATAGAAATGAAAAATTAATACAATCAAACAATGAGGCTAATTTTAGGTATAGAACATAAAAAACTAGTAACAAATGAACAAAGTTGAACTTTTGTTCAAGTTTACTCTTCATGAACTAAAGCAATGGTTTTTAATTGCAAGGAAAATGTGGAAAAGGATGATGGGTATGGGGAATCATTGAAAATCTTAGTTGTGATTCAAAACTTTTCCCTATTTCTGTCAATCAGGGAAGCACAGAATATATCTTTCAATGTATTAAGACTTCATTGAAGAAATGCCACAGCTAAACACTTATAATTTTGAAATGATTCAGTCAGGTATAGTGAAGTAGTTAATATTTGATATTCCAGTTGATTCAAAACATCTAGAACAGAGTCATTCAGAGTATGATTAGAGCAGTTGGAAGAACAGACATTAATTTTAACACACAAGAATATAAATGCTTTGTTGCCTGGGAGTCTTAAGTAGATAGTAGCATAAATTGTCTTTTTTCTTTTTTGATGGGGATGGGAATGAGTTGGAAGTACTCCCTTTAAACTAGTAGGTAACCACAATTCTTATCTTTAGGGAAATGTCATTAATTAGAAAGTAAAAAATAATGATTTACTGAATATCTGTATTAATCGCGTTAAATGGCCTGCTACTCTTGGAGAGACTCCAGTCTTTCTCAAAACAGGTAAGAGTGGCTACTATGCTTAACTTGTTTTTGCAATCATGGTTTATGCTGAACAGATGATTGCCTTCTGGAACGTCTGAAATTTTCATATATCCTAGAAGGTGCCCATGCAATCAACTCCTAGTAAAAACTCAAGCAGCGAGTGTCTAATGAGTTTCCAGAGGAGACATTTGATATATGTAGTTACAACATTTTGCTGGAAGACTTAAGTGCACTCCTGTGCAAATCCACTGGAGGACATGACAGTTTGCATTTTGTCTCCTTGTGGCTCCTGCCCCATGTCATGTACCTTTTCCTTTTGCTGATTTTGTTTCATGTCTTTTTTCTGTAATAAATTATAATACAACTGTATGATGGGGTCATGTCATTCCTCTTAGTAAATCATCCAACCTGAAGGTGTACAACACATGTTGTTGATTTACTTTTGCATTTGAATCTCTCAAATGCTTTTTTTTTTTATTTTTTAACTTAAAAAAATTTTTTTTTAAAGATTTATTTATTTATACATACAGAACTGGGATACAGGCCAGAGGCTCAGGGGTGGCAAGAGGCTTCACCAGAGACAGAGTGGGGAACAGAACAGGCAGATCTATGAAGTACACTGCTGAGGAGAGCAGTGGGTGGGCCAGGAGAGGTCTGCCACACCATGTGGTCACCTCCGGGGCAGGGGGGAATCGAACTCATGTGGAAGTGGCTTTAGCTTCTCAGTGCAGTGCTTTAACCTGCTGCGCCACCAGGGAGGACCAAGAATCTCTCAAATTCTTTATAGAGACAATATAATTTAACATATAAGAAAACTAAAGTTTAATGAAGTTAACATAATTTATGAAAGGTTATAGTGCTAATATGCTGGAATTCAAGATCAACTACAAAACACACTATTCTACCATGCCATATGACTTCTGCATTTTTTTAAGTTAGTCAGAAATCTCTTTTCCATTTTGAGGCACAAATTTTATCTTAAATGTATTAATCTATGTCTAATGTAACAAAAATAGTTTGGCTGAAATAAATCAAAGTCTCTTTGATAATTTTAGTTTTTGCAGGTGATTTTAATACTGGTAAATGAATATTTGGTACCAGGTATAAAAGTATGAGAAGGTTAGTTTGTCTTCTACGCAGTCAACCTAAGTTTTTATACCTTAGAGTTTTATACCTTTATAAACACTAGTAGAATTCTAATTAAATTTTAAAGAAGCAAAAGTCATTATCAAAGTATATTGCTAATGTTTCACTGTAATAGAGTGACACCCAAGGAGTTGATGAATGTATATCCAAGGTAACAAAAACTAAGACTAAGTTATACTTTTCAAAAATATTAAATTTTAAAAACCAAAATGTTATAACTGAGCTGTTAAAGCATTCTATAGCATTACCTAAAAATTGGGACACAAAGCTAAAAAACATACAACTGTAACAAATTTTATTTTAATGACAATGTAAAATTTTCTAGAAATATAAATGATTACAAACTGCTTACTTAAAAGTCCAGTTGTACTAATGGTAATTCTTTGTAAGAGGAAATGGCTGGTTAGAGCATAGCGGTAGAAGAGACTCCTTTATTCCGTGTAGACATTTTCAAATTTTGTATCACTAGGCATATGTTACATAAGAATAATACAATTTTAAAGAAAAGTGCTTTCAAAATCACAAAGCCCTGTAAGTGTTAGTTGAAACAGAGGAACCACATCTTTTTTCACTTCTCCATGTTTTCCAACTCTCCAAGCTTAAGAAAATGATGTCACACTTATACAACTCAATTTTCTGGCAGTGATTCAAGTTCCTTACATCTACAGTATAAAATTTGCACTGGACTGTGGTGATGACACATGGGTGAACTGGTGGTGGGAAGTCCATCGGGATTACAAATGAGATGAAAAAAATGAAGAATGATGTAAAAAAATAAAAATAAAAATAATTTGGCAAAAAAAATTTGTAGAACAGGTAAATTCATGTACTTACGCCTCTGTCTGCCTGTGTTGCTGTTCCTGAAGACAAACTAGATCTATCATATGTTTAATTTGAGCTTTCAGGTCTTTGTTCTGGAGGTGCAAATGGTGACAGTGAAGATCTTTACTGAGTTCCTGGGGAAAACAATTAAAACTACACTTCAGATTCCTTTAAAGTTGTTAAAATCAAAACAACCTTAATAGAAATTATTTTAAACAGCGCACACTGTTTTGATTTTTTTTAATATATAAAATGTTTAGAAACAATTTTAAACAAGCAAGAATTTAAGTACAAGTAGTTCACTGTATAATTAAAAAGTAAGATATGGTTCAATTTCCCTCAGAAATTGAAGAGTATGGCCAGCTTGGATACCTCTTGTCCCTGATAAACTCAGTTATATCACTCATAAGTAACAATTTCATGTCTTTATTTTATTTAGTTTCTCTGTCTGAACCAGGCCCAGCACCAGAAAAGGGGCTGTGTCAAAATAGTTTATTATTTATTTATTTAAAGATTTATTTTTATTTGTGCATATAAAAATTTTGTGAAACAATTCTGAAAGCAGGGAAGCTGTGCCTGGAACTTCCTCCTAGGGATTACTTTCATTTAAATTCTTTAATAGTCCTTCCCAACCTGCAGTTGACCTTTGATTTGCAAATAGCTGAAGCTGTCTTTTCTCTCTTTTTTTAAAAATATTTCCTATGTCAGTGATAGACACTATGAGAGGCCAACAATGGCCCTCTATATGTCTGAGATATAGCAAAGCTAGAGGTTATTTACATAATTTATGGATTGCAAGTCAAGAAATATACCAAGTATTTTTGATAAAAGTTCTTTTAAGGGGTGATATGAGTCAGGAGATTTTAGAGATGGTCTCAGTGATGACATAAATATTATATCTTTAAATTAAAAAATATGACTTATAGAGTGAAAATACCTAAAATTTATGAACATAACTAGGTTATCTCTTTAGTCTTTACCACTTAGAAAATAGATTACAATAATGTGAAAATATTTTTCAAATATTCCATCTTTACACCTTGAAATAATCCCTGAAGATATTTCTTTGATAACCTTATCCTGTTACCTTTTTAAACCACTCCTCTTTCAAAGAGACAAGTCTTGCTTATATTATTGTATTAATCAATAAATAACGGCCTGTGACTTTTAGAAAACCAAGTTTACAGTTTAGGTATTTTCTTGTCTTGCAAAGTAATGACTATGAATGAAAGATCATCCTGAGAACGACAAGTAGGTTAGTTAAGCTGGAAGTGAAGAATATAATGAGGTGATATATAAAATGTGGGGAACTATTTGGGCGCTGTGTTAGATCTAGAAAAATCGTAATAAAGCGTCTACGAGGGAGAAGGCACTGAAGAGTCATATGAACAGGATTACCTTTTTGGAAAACTTCTTTTAATCACAGTGAAGAAAATGAATTACAGTGGAAAATGAATTACAGTGGAAACAGACCAAAGACAGCAGTCTAATGATGAAGGATGGGAGTCTGAATTGGGGTGGTGGCAATGGGAGACAGAGAGAAGTGGGTGGATAGCTCTGAGAGGTTAACAAGTAAGTAAGGAATGCTAGGGAAAAAAAGCATTAATTGAAAGTAACAGTACTGTGTTTGTTCCACTGTTGTATACTACTTATCAGTCCATTTACAAAGTTACTACTCAGCTTTCTTATGTAGGAAAGCTAATAACTAGCTATTTCAATTATTAGCGAAAAATATCTACAAAAATGAAAACTGAGGTAGGATAGGAGGAGCTGTTTCCCCTTCCCCAAATTATTTATAATAAAATACAATGAAAAACATGAACTTCGAAGAATAATTCCAAGTCCATATTTAGTTGTGCAAAAGTTCTACATAAGAGTTGTAGAAAGTAACATACCTCTGACATATCTTAAGAGGTATGAGCTCACACCTCTAGATCATATTCAGTGTTGTAGGCCACTGTTGTCTCAATTAAAAAAATAATCAAGGGCTATAGAAGGCACATTGCTACAAATTCAGATTAGGCTATACTAAAAATATATGTTTACTGAAATAAATAATATTAACTTTATAAATGCTATTAAAAAGGCAAAACCAGGCCCTCTCTGGTGGCACAGTGGGTTAAAGCACAGCACTAAGAAGCTAAAGCCACTTCAGCATGAGTTTGATCCCTGCCCCGGAGGTGATCCATATGGCGAGGCAGACCTCTCCTGACCTGCCCACTGCTTCCTTCAGTAGCATACCAAATTACAGTATAAGTATAATATATGTTAAGTAAAACTATGAGAGGGAACATACTCCAGTGTTAACATTTTGGAATGATACATATATGCATTTAAAACTATTTTTATGAAGGTATTTAATGCCACCAAACCATAAATGTTAGAACGATCAATTTTATGTTGTATTTTATCATACAAACATCTGTTTGGCCCCTTCATGACAATGCTTTTGTCTACCAGAAGAGTTAAATATTCTTTTAGATCACCACAATGAAATAGCAATATAGAAAACTTAAGAATCTTTAATACTTGTAATTTTATGTTCTTTACAAATTAACCTTGAGAAAAAAGAGCTTTAGGTACACATGGTCTTCAATAAATAAGTGAACTAAATGCCTTATAATGAATCAAAAAGTATAATAAATATTCACAACCTTTTCAAGAAAATGATCTCTTAGTCACTGAATGAGGAACACTTGGCCAGGGCTATCAGCTGAATACTTTTTATTCAGAACATGGCTTGTGTAATCTGACTGCTGCAGTGTTCGGATGGGGGTTGTTGCATTCTACAGTGTATTTCTACAGATTGAGATGTCTCAAATTTAGCATGGAATTTCAAAAATTACCTTTCTAAGCCAAGATGACTCCTATTACAGTTTATCGATCATTTTCTGTTATTTGCTTACTCCTTTGAAACCATGTAAATATGTCTATTATATTGTCTTAAGACAAATATGGCCTTTAAAAAGATTTTATTTCTCATCTAGAATAGTTACTAATATTATGTAATTAAAAAAATCTCTCTCTACACATATAAATAAATGCAATATTATCTAGTTATGATTTCCCTCAAAACTAAACTACAATCTAGGAAAAACTGTACATAGCTTCAACCCGATTCTCAAGGACATCTAAGACCCCAGATGTCAGAATCACTGTGCTGGGGTAAAAAAAGAGAAAATATTTTATAATGAAGCTAACACTGTTGCATTCCTTCTGTATACACTGTTCCTTGGCTATTGATGGTTATATTATCATTGCTTAAAATATTAAATGATTGGCTCTCCCTGGTGGCGCAGCGGGTTAAAGCACAGCACTAAGAAGCTAAAGCCACTTTCACATGAGTTCGATCCCCGCCTGCCCCGGAGGTAACCACGTGGCAAGGCAGAACTCTCCTGACCCGCCCGCTGCTCCCCTCAGCAGTGTACTTCCTCGATCTGCCTGTTCTGCTCCCCGCTGTGTCTGGTGAATCCTCTCACCCTCCGCATCTCTGGCTTGTACCCCATTTCAGTATGAATAAATAAATCTTTAAAAAAACAAAAATTAAATGATCATCAATATCTAAGCAGTGTTAGGCCTTTGTATAATAAAGCTTTCATTTAAATTTATAATACCTTAATATATTTTAAAGATGAGAAATTAAGACAATGAAGTAAATTATCTTACCAAAAGTCAGTTATGGTTAGTATTCAACGCTACATCAAATACTAGAATTATGACCTACTCCCATCCCAAAGTTCATTCTCTTTCTGATAATTTACTTTCTTTCACAGGGAATATTATAAAGTATATTATCAATTAGGTTATATTATTATAAAGTCCTATTAAAGTATGCTCTGTACTACGTTTAATTGCTAGTCTGTTGAACTAATTGGCTAGCATGTTTTTAACAATACATTTTGAAGACTTCTAGAATTATAGAGCTGCAGATTAACATGTCTTACCGTCTATATATTTCTACGCTGAAGACCTAACCAGTCTCTATTTGTTCCAGGCTTTTATCTTAAGGAACATGGCGCTGCTGCTTACTACTCACTGCTCCTTTTACTATCTCGAGTTGTCACAATTGACCACTTTTGCTCGCCTCCACTCTCCCTAGTCAAAGATTTAATGCTACACCATGGTCATGTACAATGATTACTTGATAATTAGATAATCCTTCCTTAATCATGATTAGCATTTCAGAAAAGCATCAACATAAGAACTTTAAACATATCTCCTTTTATAAAGTGAAGAAACTGTTCTTGTGAAGTATTAGGTATCTGGATAAAATTACTTATTTTGAAACAGGTGCCTGCTAGTTGTTATTCTATTTATTTTTCTTTTCTTGTTAAGAGAACCCTAGGGTGATGTGTTCATAGTGATTAGTGTGTGTTGCAAAATTAGTCACCTGTCTAGTCTCCCTTAGATCTAGGTAGACTAGATTCTAGCCAATAAGATTTATCTGGTAGGAACTTCTGGAATAATTTTTGCTCTTTTAATACAGATACCTTTCTTTCTTACTCTTTTGGTCTAAATGTGAACCTGAGCCTAGAGACCAAATAGTGATCTTGCAATCATGGAATGATGATATTAGGAATGAAGTATATATTTCTAGACTTATTGTTTAGGGGATAAAATACATCCCTATGTGGTGAAGACACTGAAGCCAGATTTCTGCAATCTTGTGGTTGAATACAATTCTGATCTAATTTAGCTACTAGCCATGATTATTAATCAATACTCTATAAATGTTACTTACCATTTGCCATTCCAAGTAGAATATCTTTAGTTCAATGAAACTCACCCTCTCCCCACCAATATGCAAATCAGCTTTCTTTAACAATACTACAAGTCATGGTAGCCAGACTTAAAACTAATTTTGCACAAAATATCAAGTATCAAAACAAACTTAAATTGCCTACATGATGTATCCTCAAACATAGCTTGAAGCAAGAGTATCCTAATTTAGGTCTAACTCACAACACAACTAGATGAAATCTACTTAAAAATAACATTTAAAAGTAATTTCCATCTTCCAATATAGGAAAGGCAACACTATACTAGGAAATCTAGTATATAATTAGCAAGGCAGAGGTATATTCTGTGAAAACAGCAAAAATAAGTAAATTAAACCTCAGTGAGATGAGGCAACTGTTGTCTTATGAAAGATATTTAACCCACAATGAAGACAATGGGTTTCAAAAACCTCAGTTATCACAAACTAAATCTAAATACATGAACACATCTATACCTTTGGAATATGACCATTTTGAGTTAAGAGTCCCATTTCATTTTCCACACGATGCAACCAATTAGTATTCTCATCAAATTGCTTCAATTCCTCTTCCCTTTTCTTCTCTAGATAGCATCGGCGAGTTTTTAACATGGCAAGTCTATTATCACGTTTGCAAGTGGCCTGAAAAACAGTGCAATTAATAGTCAAACTAGTATTTTTGATATTTGATGTATGAGATATTAATGAATTAGTATATTTTCTTGTAGGTGCAGTATTGTAGTATTCTTAGTCTATACTTTTGTACTTAACGCTATTTTCCCTTTAAAAATCTCACAATACCACTAGCATGAAAATAGGAAATTGAGTAATAAGTCATTTTAATAAAATTACATGATGAGAGTTTATGGCTTTAAAAAATACAATGGTCATATTTAAGACTCATAACTACTCTTTTGTGCTAAAATATACTACTTTCAATGTTGCATTTAAAAAGTTTGTAGAAGGCCTGATAAGTTCCATGATTTCTGTATTCTGGTTCAAAAAAGATGCATGTTTTGCTCTGCTTTCCTCCAGTGTGAGAGATGTGAAGAAAAAGTGTTGTATTGCTCTGGTTTTGCCTACAAGGCTTTATAGTGGTTGGTGAAAAATGACAGAAACACTTATATCAGACTACTTAACATGCTCTGATGGTTGGTTCAGGACTCCCAATGGAGACTGTGCACTCTTTTTGGTGTTTTATCAGGCTTGAATTGAGAGCAAAAGTGGCTTTCTGGTGTCTTATCTCAAGGGTTGTGCATACTGTCATAGGAACTGTGGATCAGAACAGAACTGTAGGCTATTTGTCAGTAGACACTGAACTCAATAATCATCAGCAATGATGACTGCAACAGAGAAAATAGATCCCCATCGACTTGGGAAACAACTACATGAATGAAAAAGGGAACAGGAACTACATCTGATCTTGGTCAAAAATATTGCCTCTTTAGGAGATAAATTCTTCTTATCTTTTATTAAAGATGTCTTAACAATTTGCTGATAAAACCAAAAAATAAAATAAAGACCATGATATTGTCATTTGGATAGAGGATATGAACTTATGAGGCACATAATATTAGGAAAACTTAGCTATCATGAATCCATAGACATATTTAAGACATTCATAAAATTTTACTTGACCTTCCCTTCAAAGGAAGTACAAAGGTAGGCAGAAGTATACTTCACAGTCAAATACATCAGACAAATAAGATTGGTAGGAAGGTACTATTGTTCTTACAAAGGTTCTTAAGTCTTTATTATAACTTCTCTGTTTAATTTTAATAGTGCAAGCATTCTTTATCAAGAAAGACATTAATAAAAACAAAACAAACCTCACAAACCAAAAGAGTGGGGGGACTAAAGAAGATAAAAATTAACCCTCAAACAAAACTCCCTAGTACAGCAGGGAGAGAACTGTGATAAAATGCTACAATGACAGACTTCTAGGTGATGCAGAAATTCCTAGAGCTCCCTAAAACACTTTCAGGGCTCATAAAGTCAAGCTACTTTTAAGTCAAAACTACTTATTACATTTTTTAGTCCCTTTTACCCTAATTTTTTCAAATACTGCATATCAAAGTGTTGCACAGCTAAGTGTTTAACAGAACAATGGAGAAGCACCTATGAGAATACATTTGTTGGGAAAATTCAGGCATTAAGGAGATTTGCTAAATTGGTAAACAGTTACTCTCTACCTATTTTTGCTTAAGAAACAATTTTTCATTAAAAGATTGTCACCCAAATGCCCAAAAGTAGATTACTGGATTAAAAAGATGTAGTACATATACACAATGGAATATTACTCAGCAATCAAAAATAAAAGATAAACTTATGCCTTTTCAGCAACATGGACGGAGCTGGAAGGGATCATGCTTAGTGAAATAAGCCAGAAAGAAAAAGAAAAATAGTAGATGGTTTCACTAATAGCAGGAGTGTTAAGGGACCAAGGTTAAAAAAAAAAAAAAAGCAATTCTAATAAAGACAAATGAAAAACAATGAACAGTTAGACATTTTATGGGGGTGCAGAGGGGAATGGGATCAAAAATGGGGTGGGAAAGGTACACAGGACTATGGTGATGGCACATGGGTAAATTGGCAGTGGGAAGTCCACGGGGATTACAACCCAAAATGGAAAAAGGCAAAAAATGAAAAATGATGTAAAAATAAATTAAAAATAATTAAAAAAATTATGTCAACTAATAGATCAATCTGTTATTTGAAAATTTCAAACGTGGCAATATGGATAAATGGACTCCACATAAAGAAAAGCTCTATCCCCATCTTTTCAAAGCAGAATGGTAAACTGAAACCAGAAGTTTAGAGCTACTGCTGTAATAGAAAGTGAATATATACTTCTTGACTTTCTTCTGCTATTCAGTAGGTCTGAAAGTTTAGGCAAGTTAATTTCAGTGGGTCTTTATTCATCTCATCTGAAAAATGAACAGCAAAGTATTATATATGCCTGAATAGAAGCAGTTAAATCAAGTTATCTGTATTTTGCTTTAATACTTACAAATGTTGTAGGCACTATTAAAAATCAGTGCAGGAAATGATACATGTTTCTGATGGCAGTAATATTTAATACCAAAAAAGATCATAAATGAAAACTCTCAAAATGATGTTTTTTGGGTTTGTACTTTTAATGTTCATCAAATGAATCCATTCTGATAGTTCTGTTAAAGGAACATTTTACTTCATTTACCTGTGGAACCACTGCTCTACGAAATGACAAAAAGTATTTTGGAATAAATTCTAAAATATACATGTTAAGACCTAATAGGAAAGTAAAATGTCTCACATTAAGGTTTCAATATGGCTTTATACATTTCATTAACAAAATACTCAGAATACCACAAAAGGCATTGACTAAAAACAAATAATTCTAAAATTTAGTTGTTACTATATAACTGAACACACACACACACACAAATTGCAAGCATGGTAACTTCATTATTTAATTAAATGTAATTTGTAGATAATCTTTATATGCTATGAAATTATCCAAGAGATCCACTTTAATACAAGTTTCAAATTCCATATACTCTAGAGTCATTTATAGTTAAAAATGTTATGAGATTTGTTTAGTGCTTGTGATAATAAACCTCTATTGGAGAGAGTCCAAGACAAAAATAAAATACCTTGCCTTAGCAAGCAGTTTTAGTAAGACCATAGCTTGGTATGTCTATATGTAAAAAAACAAGCAAAAACTCAAGTGTCTCAATGTCTTCCTCTGTTTTTCAAGTTAACTACAACCAATAAAATTTAAGAGGGTTTATCTCCATTGTTTTCCTAGTCTCATTAAAGTAGCTGTAAGAATTGGAACACATGTAGTAAAATGACCAAAAATAAGAAATCATAAAAGGCAAGTGGGTTGAAAGAACGCTACTAAGGATAAGAATAAAGGTAGGAGTAAAAAAAAAAAAAAAAAATTAAAGAAACTACATTCTACTACTCTTTGTTAATCTCATTACTCACAATAAAAATTCCATGGGGTTGGGCCCTCCCTGGTGGCGCAGCGGGTTAAAGCACAGCACTGAGAATCTAAAGCCGCTTCCGCACAAGTTCGATCCCCGCCTGCCCCGGAGGTGACCACATGGCGTGGCAGACCTCTCCTGACCCGCCCACTGCTCCCCTCAGCAGTGTACTTCGTAGATCTGCCTGTTCTGTTCCTAGCTCTGTCTCTGGTGAAGCCTCTCACCTCCCCTAAGGCTCTGGCCTGTACCCCAGTTCTGTATACACAAATAAATAAATCTTTAAAAAAAAAAAAAAATTCCATGGGGTAAAATAAAGCACTAATTTAGAGGGTGGTTAAATAGATCAAATGTATTAAGTGTATTAAATAATAACACTCAAATGTTAAAAAAAAATGGCATTTTGATTCTATCCTCTGATAATGTATTACTCCTTTCCTTCAAAGATTGTCTTTCACTATAAAAATCAATTTTAAAACTCCTGGCATCCAAAGTTTACACAATCTGGCCCACTGTCCTATCATCCAATCTGTTGTAAATAATTCCCAATAAGGAAAATGTATTCATTCATGTGCCAGCTCCCATCCATTCATAATGATTAGGTCTAATCATTTTCAAATTCTGAGAGAGAGAATATGGCAATCAATCAATAAACCAATATCTGCTCTGTGGAAAGGAGCAGGAATTGGTAGGAAGTATTAAATATAGTCATGTACTTCCATACACACTGATATCCCACTATTCCTATTTTCTTCCAATGTTATTATTCTCAAACAAAGCCCTGTATATATCAATAAATATAGTCTCTTTCCCAGGAAATCTTCTTAATCACCAAAATTACAAGTCAGTTTTCTCCTTTGAGTGGCTCCATATTTAAGAGTATTATAATACAGCAGAGTGATTAAGGAAGGAAACTTTGAAGCAAGACAGGCAGAGCTAACGACTGGTCCTGGCACATTACTAGACATATATTTCCAAACAACTTACTTGAGTTCTCAGTGCTTTTCTTATTCACATTTGGGTGATAATATAGGGGCATGTTGTTATAGTTTGTTGGAAGTAATAGAAGAATTACCTCTTAAAAAAGAACTTGAGAACTGGTATAGTCAATACTGAATAATATTAGCCATTTTGATAAATTTATTGTGCCACTACTTACACAATGATAAGTATCTTGTCATTTATATATATTTTATTGCTCCAATCAACACTTTACCTCCATAGTGTGTCTAGAGCAATACTTTGTATATACATAAGTTAAGCTGCTGCTAAAATTCAAAATACAAGTGAAATGCATGTCCTCAATTCATCCAACTACTATAAAAGGCTTTTAGGGACATTTTAAATGTATCATGAAAAAACATAAAAAGGAATTTTCAGTATACTAAGTATATGCATTATATTGTACAGTAGACTTTTATCTGGCATAATCAAGTCTGTACCAGATCTGCCTTTCCACAGTTTTTGATAACCACCAATCTACTCTCAATTTACATAAATGATATGTAAACTTTCTCCTGTGTCTGGCTTATTTCACTGAGCATAGTTATCTTCTAGATTCATTAATATAGTTGCAAAGAGTTAGATCTTCTTCTTTTAAAAGGTAACTATTATTATTTTGGCATATATTTAAAAATTGCTAATAGGTTACTTTCTGTTAATAGGGTGTTAAAGTCAGTATTACTGTTTTTATCAAAATCATAAAAAATGAAGAGAATAGTTATCCAATATTTTCAAATTATTTTCCCTGACTTTAGTGATTTGTATCTTCACATTTCCTCAGAATTTCCAGATGTAAGAAGAAATGGATGATTAAGTAATCTTCCTTATCAATTTTCTAGAACTAGATGTTTCTATAGTTTGACATTTTCTAAAGTTTAATTATAATTTTGTTAAGTACCTTTTCTACTTTGTCTTCAGAACACATCATTTTTATTTGTTTATAACACTGTTGTTGGTAGAATGATTTAAGTTCATTTTCTTTAAGTAACATTTCCAGCTTCAGATATTCTTGCCTGATTTCTTCTCGATTCTGGAACAAGCATTTCAGAATTTCTTGAAATCTACCAAATATAAAACACATTATATAATTTCAGTAATTTTGTGTAAATGATAGCAGTTTACTTAAATGTATGAATATATGCAAAAGGATAAAATGCAAATAGGTTAGAGTGGTTGATTCCTATTGAATTACAAATAAGTTTGGAAAGGGTATTAACTTTATTTTCACACGAGGTTTCTTTCTGTTTCTCCATCAAGGAATACATTGTAGATCATGTTAATAAAAATCTTGGGTTGTCAGAAAAGTCATGATGCATTTTTGCAACAAAACCAGAAAAAATATATTATGGATTTTCAGCCCATCTTTATATATAGATGGCTATTCATGAGCCTTATACTGTATTTTGTCGATATAATACAGCTGCTTAGCAACACATATTTTGTTTGCAAGAAAAGGATAATCAAAAATCTGGATATGTAATCTTCCAATTCACAAGACCCATGAGTGACACTGTATTACCCATTGTTTGGCATTAACTGCTGTAAAGAAATAAGTAGCAGTAGGTACAATCATATGGTCTCCATGGCCCATTAGGGAAGTGAGATAAGGTTCAGAGATTTTAGCTTCAGAATTCATTATATGAAACATACAGCATGAGATTAACTATGCCCCAAAGTATGGACCCCAAACATGCAAATTTATAACATGGTAAACCTAGAAAATCTACCCAGTCTATTTAATCCAAAAGGCAATATAGATTTAGAAAATCAAGTTGGGGCATTCTGACTCAGATCTTTACCGAATATTTAAAAAATACAAGCTAAACCTGCAATCCTGTATCTTACAGGGTCAGCAGAACTCTGACCACAGCCATATTTGAATTTTACAAATATATATTTACTTTTAAATCTTAGATCAAGTCTGAGCTTGATCTAACAGTAAAAAAAGGAAAAGTCTGTCACACAAAGAAAAAACTCTCAAAGAAAAATTAACTGTGAATCCTTTAAAAGAAAAATGTAACAAAGTATATAAGCATTTAAAAATAAATGTTCTTTGGCCAGAATTTTAGATATATTTGTAAGTATCTGTGGTAAAAAATTCACTGCCAATTTACGTCAGTAGTTCTTAATGAAACTCTATTGGGAATGAATATAAGCCACAATACATTGACTTTACTGCAGTTCTGTCAAGCTGATAAATATTTCATAGAAAATATGTACGGACAGTGCAATTTCATTGTATTATATTACAATAACGCTGATGCCAGTAAATAAATTGATGAGTTATCTTTAGGATATACTCTTAGTTTTCTGTAACATTTTAACCAAGAACATAGTTAATATTTGTTAATTTTGTAATTCTGTGGTTGAGACTTATTTTAGTGATTAAAACAGTTCTACATAACAATATGATTACATGATAAAAGGTATCCCAAGGTTTACTTACAGAATAGTTACTTTTAAAGAAAAATGACAAAGGCTATGGGGTACATAATTTTATCACTACCTCATTATAAAAACAAGTACATTTGTAAAGTCAGGTAGAAATTTGAAACTAGAAAATTATTGACATCAATAGTGATTTTATATCTAGATCACTTCCCTGCTGAATTAATTTACTAAAAGCTGAATGATTTAAAGCCAGCTATTCAAGAAAAGTCTACTAACTCATAGGTTTTAATAACTAGATCTGGTTAGGTATTGCTAATAAGCAATTTCATGTAAGCAGGGACTCCAAATCTGAGCAGATAGTGACTTAAGTTTCAAAAAACTTGTAAGAATAGAGTATCTGGTTTCTCGGGAACCAGTTCTATATGTTCTGGTTTCTTGGGAACCAGTTCTATATGTAACTATTAAAGTGAAATAATAACTAACATCACCTTAGAGTTAAATTTTATTTTGATAGTGCTGAAGAAATAATGAATATAACCTTATTATATATAACAAATAACATCCTAAGGCTAATAACAATTTTACCATGGCAAGAGGTTATTAGGGGGATTAACATATATTTTTTTAAAAAAATTAAACATATTAGGAAATTATGTAAAACTTGCACTCTAACAATATTTAGGTCAGTTTAATGCTGTATGAAAACCTGATTTCATTGTTATTGATTGACAGAAGTTTATTTATTCTTTTGATATTTGTAATTTTGATATAGTATATCATAGGAGTAAAAGGATTAAGATGAAAGATGATGTATAATTCTTACTTTTATCTGTAAGAGAACTTGCTTTAAATTTCAGAAGGCTGCTGTAGTAGGCAGATGAAACTAACATGGGCCTAAAATAATTAAAAACTGCAAAGTCATCAGCATAACTAAAGTGATATTATTACTAGAGCAGTTACCCTAATGTCTAGGGGGTCATTGAGGCACTAAAACATTATTCATCTTAAATCAAAGATACTTTACATTAACTTCAATATACGAATCCAATTTTAAAAACAGTATTGTACCTGAAATTAGGTTGAAAGGCATCACTATAATCTTTCTTTTTTTTTTCTCCTAAAGATTTAGTTACTTATGCACACAGAACTGGGGTACTGGGGTACAGGCCAGAGGTGCCAGAGGTGAGAAGATTCACCAGAGACAGAGTTGGGAGCCGAACCGGCAGATATACTGAAATACACTGCTGAGGGGAGCAGAGGGTATATCAGGAGAGGTCTGCCACACTTTGTGGGTCACCTCCCCTGGCCAAGGATTGAACTCGTGCTACAGTGGCTGCTATCGTGCTATGCTTTAAGCCGCTGCGCCACCAGAGAGGGACCTGATCAATCTTTTTTATGTACACTAAGATACCTTCTACAAACTAAGAGTGCCAAAACAGAGCCAATCTGTGGTTGTATTGTAGTTAGTTTCTCACAACAGAAACTGGGCTCTGGAGGATGTCAAGTTTAACTTTACTCAACTTGAATCAAACTTCCTTTACTACAGGTTCTCTGAGAGTTTTTAATATGCTGATATACTTCAAAAAATCTCTTAGATTCTTAAGGATGAATACTTTCCCAACCTATTTAAGAATTCTTTAGTGTCTTCTTAGAACTTGTCAAATTAGAGAGAGGGTCCTCACTGGACATTCTGGAAACCTAATCTTAGTCCAGCCTTAGACTGTGAGAAATGATACTGTTGTTTATAAACTGTCCAGCTTGTGGCTATTTAATTTTTGTATCTGAATCATCTGAGATGCCAGAGAAGAAAAATAAAAAAACTGCTAAAAATTAATTTCTTAATTGACACAATTTACTTTTTCCATCTTACATCTAAGTCCTATTTCTCCTCAGTATCTGTATGGTCACAACTAAAATGAAGTATGCAATATAAAAAGCAACCAATGACTTCCAGAATTCATTTGAGTATACCAAATGATAACTTCAGGCTAAATTTTAAAGCCATAAATTCTTCAAAATGAGATCTTATTGTCACTTTTACCTTTCAATTTCTTTTTCTTGAGGATTTGAAATCAATGGCTTTGCTTTGTTATTTTCATCAGTAAAGTCTTTCTGTTCATATATTTTCAGTTTTTCTTTCAACATTAAAATCTAATAGAAAAAAACATTAGTTAAAATACAAAGTTATATCTTCATTATACATGGCCACAAAAAATTTTATCTGTGCAACATAATCTGAACAAGCTAGATTTCAACTGTAAGAAACATGCCAAGTTTTGAGACAATGAAGATTGCAAAAATCCCATAAATGAGGAACTGAGGGAGGTTAATGAAAAAATGTCAAGAATAGACCTACCTCTTCTTTCTGCTCTTTACAGATCTTTACATACTGAGTTATATGATTGTTGAGATTAAGAACATTGCTCTTCAACTGTTGAAAGACAAAAAATATTTGTGTGTAGAGATATTAATAATTGCAGTTACAGATGAGCTAAATAGCATTAAACTTCATTAAGTCAGTTACTCAGAATTTGTGACAATTATAATCGTGACAATCATGAGAATTTATGTTATACTTAAAATCTATGAAAGAAAATATTTTGAGTACATTAATACAAATAGTTATAAAGAAATTGCTTTACTGAGTAGAGGTATTTGTAAGAACATGGAATGCATTCATTCATAGTATAAAGCAAACTGCCCACTTTCTTTTTATTTTGATTTCAAGGAAATTCACAGATAATTTTATTCTGTACTCACTGATAACTTGAACTAATTTTTAATTGAGTTCTTATTACAGTTTACACTTTTAGTATTATGGGACCTTTGGCAGCTATTGAACAGACGGTAGGATATTTCAGTTTAAAGGCCTGCTTCTCATTTAAATGACTTATAAGTAAGTATTTAAAACTACCTTGAGCCTAAATCTTTATACAATGCAAGTAGCAGAGTGGTGAGCAGGAAAAGAAGTCATGATACTGGTTGAATTTTAGATATCTTCCTACTCTGAGATACAATTTTTAACCGTGCATCTTGTTTGATTTACATTTTTCAAATTACCCATATTATTGGCAAAAATATTGAATTAAATAGTCATTATTATACTGATGGAGCTACACATAGATTGGTTATATATATATATCAGGAATGAGGAAATTAATTCTTGATAAAAGGCTATTTTACTTTGTTAAACAGAGGCAAATGTCGAAGGTAAAGAAAATAAAATGAGGATAGATTAGCAAATACGTATCGATGATCAACTGCAATGAGGATAGATTAGTTAACATGTCCATGGTTTTTAGGTAGAAAGTGCTTATGATGGGTTGAAACAGAAAATCCCCTTGCTACAACAAATTTATTAAAGCCTTCAATAACTAGTTCAGGGTGCCATCAAATGTCATGTACCAGGATGTAAAAAAGATAAAAAAGGCATTAAAACATTCTAGTACCTGAAGGACTAAATGATGTTAATTATATACCTAATCAAGATATTTAATTATCTAATGTGATTGTTAATAGGTAGTAAAGACATTTGTTTTTCTAACTCATTAGTAGAAATATAGCTTTAATTATTTCATTAGAATTATAAAAATAGTATGTATGCATGCATTGTCCTCACAAGGAAGGCAGAGTAGAGACATACTTACAGAAGATTTAATGTCCTTTGCACGGTTAGCATACTTAAGAGTATTATATGTGTCATCATAGAATACAGAGGAAGGACTAACAGCAGCTATCATTATAGTTTGACAGTTTCCTCCAAGAGAATCCTTTAACAAGCGAGTGAGCTTACTATTTCTGTAAGGAATATGCTGATTCTTCCTCTGAAAGAACAGAAAAAGAATTATGTCATTTTCTACATTCAACTTCACTAAGACATGATGTAATTAATATCTGAAATCATGACAATGAATCTTATTGAACAAATGAATGTACAAAACAAATAGCCTTTTAAAAGATTAAAAGGCCCTCTATTTAAAGATCCTATATATTCATCTGAGTGTTAACTTTAGTTAATGACAAAATATCAATATTATTTCATTAACTGAGATAAATATATGCCAAATTAATGTCATTTTAAACAGGATAATTTTTATATTAACTTATATTTAAGAAATTGTTTATATTATCTTAACAGACACTTTGTATTTTGTACTTAGAACTCGTCAAATATATTTCCATTTTTTAAAAAGTAAAATATAAGGCCCTCCCTGGTGGCGCAGTGGGTTAAAGTGCAGCACTAAGAATGGAAAGCCAGTTCCACATGAGTTCGATCCCCAGAGGAGATGGTGCGGCAGACCTCTCCTGACCCGCCCACTGCTCCCCTCAGCAGTGTACTTCCATGATCTGCCTCTTCAGCTCCCCACTCTGTCTCTGGTGAATCCTCTCACCACCCCTGTACTTCTGGCCTGTACCCCAGTTCTGTATGCACAAAATAAAATAAATCTTAATATAAAAGAAACTACATATAGATCCAACACAGTATAATGCAAGATTAATTAATTAGTGCCCTACATAGATTTACTTCTCTCCTTAAATAACCATCTAACATGGATACAAAATAAATTATATTTTTACAGATCTTTCATCTGAAAATATAACAGAGTTCAAAGATAACTTAATTTTTAGGGTTTCTTCTATTGAATTGAAAACAGAACATTATAATGTCAAGGTAAAAGCAACTTTGTTACCTAATATAAATTTTTCATAATACAAAAGAGGAGAAGCTATACAAACAGTGAAATGACTTGTAATGCAGTCCTTGCCACAGAACCTGGCACTGCACTGCAGTGACTATGATTTTCATCAAGCAGTCTGGCCAGCTGTGCACACAGTGCTGTGCTACTTGAAACAGTGCTATATGTACCTGGCATGCACTACATACTGATTCATATATAGCTCCAAAGGAGTCGAGTAGTAAAAAATTAAGTTGATGTGAAAAAATGGCCTAATTTTAGAAAATTTCGTCCCCATCATTTTTAAAGTTTTAACTTAGGTTAGAAGACACCACGCTTTTGCAACCTCCACATGATTTCTGTAATTTGCTTTTTAAAAAAGACTCCACCAATCATTTTAACACACATAACAAAATCTATCAAATTATAAACCTTTGAATAGCTAATATTTTCCATAAGGTTTTAAGCATGAATTGAACTAATGTTAAAAACAGAAAGTTATCAGGCCCTCCCTGGTGGTACAGCGGGTTAAAGCACAGCACTAAGAAGCTACAGCCACTTTCGCATGAGTTCAATCCCCTGCCTGTTCCTGAGGTGATCCACATGACAAAGCAGACTTCTCCTGACCGGCGGCCCACTGCTCCTCTCAGCAGCGTGCTTCGTAGATCTGCCTGTTCTGCTCCCCACTCTGTCTCTGTCTCTGGTGAATCCTTTCACTGCCCCTGCACCTCTGGCCTAAACCCTAGTTTTGTATGCACAAATAATAAATCTTTAAAAAACTAAGCAAAAAACCAGAAAGTTATCTTTATAAATATAAAGGTTATGAAACAATTTGTAGACTATAAATATTTCTAGAAGATGTAAAATATTTTTAAATGTCCCCAAAGCACCCAGGAAACATTATCCTATTAGTTGATTCAACTACATTTTGTACCATAAGACCCTCTACTTCCTCTCTAAGAAAAACTAAGAGTTCTTTAATATTTAACCCATTTTATACTAGATAAAATAACCAGAATAGATCTTAATTTTTCTCAAATATTTTAGTCTTCAAGCCAATTTAATTATTATGCTTTCTATGTCACAATCATTAAATGGTGATAAAAAAATCAAACTCAAAATAAGTGATGACAAAGGACCATAAAATATTAAGCACTGATCTGAAATTCATTACATTCATTCACTAAATTCTAGATATACAAGTAGAAATTAAAAAAAAGAGAGAGAGAAAAGTGAACACAACTACAGGTGTTATACGAGGCTTTGTAAGATTGGTGCTCTGTATATAATCATTACTGACAGACCCTCAAATATGATAATAGAACTTTAAAATGAAATTATATTAAATAGTATTTTTCTAGGAGTTATGCTTATTTCAGTGTTTCAAAATATTTAAACAAGTGAACATAGAGCACTTACCTTCGTATCTGCTAGAGCATTGATGACGTTCCCAAGAGCTAACAGTGACCGATTAATGTTTGTGCCTTCTATAAACCGGGTCCCTTTAGCACTGGTAGCACTGGCTCTCTCAGACCCTGCCAAGTCTATGAGGGACATCTTGGCAATACGGACATTCTGATTTATACTTGCTGTTTTGTCTTGCTGCCGCAAGTAAATCTTTTTGAAGTTAAGAGAATAGGGAAAACAAGGATAAATTTTAACACAATTAAAAGGGAAATGTACTTTAATTTTAAAGGTGTGAAATCAAAGTTTTTTTCATTTTAAGAACAAATTGAACAAAATATAATATGACTTATATCCAAGAGTAGTAAAAGTAATATTCCAAACCCAAATTTTTTAAGTGGAAAAAAATTTAAATTTACCTGAGGGCAGAGGAAAAAAAAAAAGATGAATAACTAAATAATATACCAGAGATACTTTATGGGGGTGGAGGGGGTGGAATGGGATTAAAAATGGGGGGTGGGTAGGTAGGGGGAATGCATGGGACTATGGTGATAGCACACGGGTGAACTGGTGATGCGAAGACCAAGGGATTACAACTGAGATGGAAAAAGGCACAACATGATGTAAAAATAAACTGCAACACACACACACACACACACAAAATCTACCTGAGGGCAAATAAATTTTGAATTAATAGAAAGTCAAAAAATTTGTATTCTGGCAACCTTTGAACTAGAACACAGAATTTTCAGAGGTGGTCCTGAGACACAGGCCCTCTAAAAATAATGTTTCTAAGCAAACACTGAAGGAAGCGGACAGAATGCTTTGCATGTCTCCAGGGACTGTTTTCAAAGGATAGCTGAACCAAATTGAATAATGAATTTATTCTAACTAAAAAAATTGTTGCATGTCATAATAGAGAAAATATCTTATGTATAAATATAGTAAAGTTATAGTTGTCATGTTCAATTTCCCACCACAATAAATTGTTAGTCAATTGTTTTACATGACTTTGTAGTAGTTTACTGGAAATACGTTAGGTGGCTAATTTAAAAGAGATGGGAAAGATAGGCTATTATTTCATTATAAAATCTTGTCATTAATTTTTCTGTAAAACAGGGTCAAATCCATTTTGAGGAAATCTCATAGTTACAAACATTTTTCTCAATACTATTGATAAAATGAAGAGTTAGTGTTTGAAATACAAAGATTAAGAAACATGAACTAGAGGAACTAGAGAAATTTTGAATAATTTGATTGCTTCAATCATGACTTAATCATGAGTGTCATATTACATAATTCAGAATGAAGCTATATATAATCATTGTATATTAACAGGACTGGAAATTGCAAGAAATAGCTACTAATCTATTCTTTAGCTCTTTATCAAATCTATTCCTAAATATGACTATATTAACTGAATCATACTTTCTTGAGGAATGTAGGTACTTACATGGTCAGTATATTGAAATTAAAAAATAAATGGACCAATAGCCTTTCAACTTATTAGTTCTGTAAATTTAGATCTGTAAGTGTGCTCTGAATATAAGATTATTTATTGAATACACTAACCATTTTCCACAACTTAAAAAACTCTCCACCATTATCACACTCCTATCTTATACCCTCACATAAGTAAAAATGTACATTTCTGATCTAGATCATTTCAAATCCAAATATGCCTGATAGAATCTTCTCAAAGTCATAAGCACAGAAGTCAACAGATGAAGATATATTTCTCTTTCTGTGAAAACTTCTATCCATGAATTTGGCTTATTTTAAATTTAATATTAACAGTGATAACCCAGTAATCTATTACCTGGAAAACAGCATGAGAACGAGAAGATGTAGCATTTATGTCAGTGGGATGTTGTGTCCTGTTTTTGTTTCCATTATCTAATAACTGTAAAATTTCTTCTGAGGATTTGGGCTAGAGAAGTATAAGTAGAAGAAAAACATGTAAGTTAGACATCTATTTTTAAAAGTTTCAACAAACTTAATGGGAAAGATGCCACTTAAAGGTAAAAGGTAAGAAAATGCTTTCTATAAATTAAATCTCATTAAATATTGACTATGTATTATTTGCTTGATACGCTGGCATTAAATCAGAAACAGACGACACAATCTTTTCTAGGGAGATAACAAACGCATTAAGTGGATAACGTACAATAACAAAAGTTCACAAAGAATTTTAAATGTTCATTCATTATTTAAAAGAAAACAGACTGAAGATCCACCCCCTGATTATTTAACTATACTGGCTTTCTTCTTTTTTAAAGACAGCGGGAAATAAGTAAACAGTTGTAGGAAACAGTTATCTAACCACCCTTGCTATTTGAAGGGAAAAGATTTTATAAAAATACCTGGTGTAAAGTCAAGCCTTGAACAATCACTCCCTTTTGGGCATCTTCCCGGACAGCAAGTGGTCCTGAATTTACTAAAAGGTCACGAATCTGTTCATTATATACCTTCACACAAAAAGAAAAGCTTACGTTGGTATCAAACCAATAGTTGTAATATCACTTAAATCATTGCTGATTTATGGTTAGATTGTAATTTTATCTTAGGAAAGAAATAAGATTCCCTTGAAAAGCTTGAGGATCTAGCTTTTGAAATTTACAGGTAGTGTCACTCTAAAACTCCTAATTTGATAACTACAGGTAAACAATGATAATAAAGTCTTTTTCTTTCCCTGAAAATAGAACATGATGAGCGGGTATGGGAAAAAAATTTTTTTTTTAAAGATTTGTTTATGCATACAGAACTGGGGTACAGGATAGAGGTGCAAAGGCAGGTAGAGGCTTCACCACAGACAGAATGGGGAGCAGAACAGGCAGATCAATGAAGTACACTGCTAGGGGAGCAGTGGGCGAGACAGGAGAGGTCTGTTGAGCCATGTGGATCACCATGTGGAGCACCTCCAGGGTCGGGGATCTAACTCACAATAAAGCAGCTGCAGCTAACTTGCAGTCCTGCATCCTAACCCATTGTGCCACCAGGAAAGGCCAGGTATGGGAAATTCTAATGATTTTTAATATGAGTTATATGGAGGTGGCATGGTTTTTACTAGAGAAAATATTTTATTATTTTTGATGCCCGAGTAGTTCTAAACATTTTAAACCGATATTCAATGGCAAGATGCATGTATTTTGTTTATACTTCCATACACTAAATTTAATATGCAATTCTTGATAAATTCTATAAAGGGGCCATCTCATCTCTTATTTGAATAATGAAGGACCGAGAAGTTATGTAACTGGCTGGGTCATAAAGGTACTAGATCAGGGAGGAGAGCCCAGATATCTTACTCTGTTGCATAGCACTGAATACTTAAGTATATTTTATGTCTTAGCCAATTTTGGTTTTAGTAATTTCTGTGAAATATTTTTAACAACACACATAATCTTAATCAACTTTGAAATGTGAAGAAAATCTAACCACCACACTATAAAAGATTTGTGGCTTACTGTAAGAAAGTGTATCTGACACCACAAATGAATAGGTAATAAATTTGGAAATTTATGTATCTATATTGGTTTCTGAAATATCCAAACTTAAAGTTACAGCATCTGACACTGAGTAATGACTTGAGTGCCAGTTACTATTGAGGAGGTAGGAGGAGTCAAATATGATAAAATATGTCAAAAGAACACAATGGACATGATGAAGGAGCTTTGACTGGCCAAATTTGGTGAAACAGTGACATACAAATTAAAAATTATGGAAAGGGACTTTAAATTACTGAATAATGTAAGACTCCTTGAGTTCATGCTGATACAATCAAGGACTAAGAAAACTTACAATAGAAAGCAAGTGAACCTATGTAGGAGAAATAATGGAACTTAAAAATCATTATCATCATCGGCCCTCCCTGGTGGCGCAGAGGGTTAAAGCACAGCACTAAGAAGCTAAAGCCACTTCAGCATGAGTTTGATTCCCGCCTGCCTCAGAGGTGACCACATGGCGTGGCAGACCTCTCCTGACCCGCCCGCTGTTCCCCTCAGCAGTGTACTTCGTTGATCTGCCTGTTCTGCTCCCCACCCTGTCTCTGGTGAAGCCTCTCACTGTCCCTCGATCTCTGGCCTGTACCCCAGCTCTGTATAAACAAATAAATAAATCTTTAAAAAAAAAATAAAAAAAATCATTATCATCTACCATAATAATTGATTCAGGCATTAATCATCAATGGATTTTAATAAATTAAGTTTGAGGAATAAACAGGATAATTACACTGTTTTCCCATAAAGAATTCTTTTGTAATTATAAAGGGTAAAACAGTATCTTTAGAGTCAAGAAACCTTGTAGTCACCAGCAATATAAAACTGATCACAGTAAGTAGTTGGAAATGGGACTAACTGAAAAAGTCTCTGTATATAATACATTAAGAATTCAACATTACTTCTACAATGTTCTTTGCAGAGTATTATATGAATTTAGATCATGAGAAACCCAGACTAAGGTTTCTCTGACAGCATTATAAAGTATGAAAAAAAATAAAGTTCCAGGGTGTCTCCAGTAGTGCAATGGGTTGAAGCAGCATTTGAGAAGCCAGCTGCAGCCACTTCATCTCTAGTTTGACCCCTGGCCAGAGAGCTGACCCACATGGTGCAGCAGACCTCTCCTGACCTGCCTGCTGCTCCCCTCAGCAATGTGCTTTGTTAATCTGCCTATTCTGTTCTTCACTCTGTCTCTGATGAATCCTTTCACTGCCCCTGTACCTCTAACCTGTACCCCAGTTCTGTATGCACAAATAAATAAATCTTAAAAAAAAAAAAACCACCAAAGTTTCAACTTAGAGGTTAAACTTAAATATTGAATGCAATTATGATCTTTAAGATTTGTTTTATCAATAAAGTCCATTAGAGTAAGCCCCAATACTCATTAAATTCTATAGATCATAGTGCTGTATCACTGTTAATTTACTGATTTTGACAATTACTTAGTGATGAAAAAATTTCCTGTTTTGTGAATTTGTAACAAATAGTTTAGAAAAAAGAAATACACAAAGAAAGCATGTGCATATTCATAGCTGGTAAGTGCAAGTGATGAGTAACTTAACATTCTTTGCACTCTTCTCATACTTCTTACAATTCTTTGACACTCTTGTGTCAGAAATGATGCCAAAATAAAATACTTAACAGAAAAAGAGTAGGGTACATAATATTTAAGTGAAGAGACTTGAATGATTGTATGTAGTCATGAAAAGATTCCTACATATGAGCCAACCATGAAATCTTAAAAGGTTTAGTAATACTACTGATTAATAAAAAAAATGGTATTGCCAACTTACCTCCAGGTAAGAAACTGCAGTACTACATACTTTTTCTTCTTTAATCTCATCCATGCATTTGTAAAGGTCCAGCATTGTTAGGTACATCACTCCAGGTTCAGCTGCTGATCCTAGCATTGTGTGGGTCTTCCCAGCTCCAGTGGCACCATATGCAAGTACTGAGTTTTTATGAAAAAGCATCAAAGCTCTTTATTACAACATATTATCATTACCATATTCACTGATTAGTGGATAGTTCCATCTGGATATTTTGAACAGCAACATTAACACCAACAGATCCCAAATTAAGTCCTCTGCTTAAAACCTGGGAATTTTAGCACAAATTTACTTGAACTCTTAAATTCTCCATTTTAATTAATGGTGCTGTCACCCACTAATTTTCTACCACCTGCTCCCTTTATTAAATTTTTTAACTAATCAAGTATTAAGACTTCCTACTCTTAGTCTCAATCTTCTTTGATCTATCCCTTAGAACTTGCACATTTACTTTTGTAAAAAAGAAATCTGATGATGTTAAACCTTAATTGTTCAGCAGGCATATTTGAGAGTTCAAGTTCTTTGCCTTGAAATATTATCCTGGTTAACTCTCTAGTCTATTTCTTTCTTGCAGTGATTAGGTATATTGGATTGTTTCTCCTTTCTATTCTACTACTTTTTTTCCTGGAGTGTCTTTCTTTAACCTAGCTGGAAAAAATGCATCTGTTGTAGATATATAGCACAAACATTAATTTCCCATGCCTTCCCTAGCCATCTTAGGTAGAAAAAGGTATTCCTTCATTTGACCCAATATGTGTCATAAAACCCTCCATTCTTTTTCTTATCACACTGTATTTTCAACTTTGAGCTTCACAATAAAGGCCATGTACACTTTGCATTTAGTAAAGCAGATATTTAATGCAAGTTTGCTGAAAGAACGAATTACTAATAGAAGCCATTTATAAAATTTCTTTAAAAAGTCTTGTTAGGAAAGTTACTTTGTCTTCAAGATTCTAGACAGTACAACATAGACATCAAATATTTCTTTAAATTTAGAAAAAAATCACTCTTTACAGTACAGTACAGTTAAGTTCTTATACTATTACTGCTGGAGATTTTATAAGCTAACCTAAATCTCTGCTAACTTAAATGTTAACAAGCCACAAAAGTAATTTTCAATAGAATGAATTCAACTTATGTATACTTCATTTTGTTCAATTTTATGTACCTCAAGTCTTAACGGAGTAAGGTAAGAATATAAAGTCAAGAAAACAAACTTAATGCCAATTTGGGAGAGATTTTTCATTTGGAGTAAAAAAAAATCTAAATCTCTAAAGACAATAAGACGTTTCATGAACAAGGAAAAGAATATCTGCTTAAATATGAGAATTACAGCAGTTTTAATTAATAAACCACCTTCCATTCTTGCTTGACCATGAGGGTAAGTCTTCTGTAATAAAACTGCATGAGCCAGTGTAGACAGTGAAACAGGTTAGTATTGAGCTATCCTGAAGAAAATGTACAAAATATATTAATTATAAAATGACATACTAATAATTATGTGCTTGAGTGCCATGTAAGCATTGGATTAACTGGACTTTTCATATTTTTCTTTCTAGGAAATCAGCATGGCCTTTCTGAAAGACAAATGATTATAGGACTCTCCAGGGCACTGGAGATGTTTTGGGGCTGAAAACATGCTAAAATAGCACATAAAACTCATTAATATGGAGTCTTAACATTTTTATTTCAAGATGCTGCTAAAAAAAGTGGTGCTACCAAGAAATTGCCAAGTAGTCAGATGGTCTACTATTCTTCAGGAATAGTCGTGTAATTCAGTAGTGGGAACAACTATGAATACAAGCTGTGAGAAACTTGATGTCAAATGCAAGAAAGATGTGGTTGGGTGAAACAGGAAACTGAAAAGATGAGTCTATAAGGACCACAGCAAGATTCTGGAAAAGTTTCACAAATAATATATTTTATACCTGACAACTAAATTTCAAAGAAAAGTCTACACTGTGAAAGTTTATTGAACTAAGACTTTTTAGCAAACAAGCATCTTAAAGTTGATCACACAGCCACGTAGATGTCTCTTCTGATGTAAAAACTGAAATCTAACAGGAAAATTCCAACTAAATCAATTACCTGTGCAATTATATCCATTCAAAAAACTACGAAGAATTGGCTTAGTAGTGTGTTCAAAAACTTCCAACTGAGTTGAAGTGTCATCAAAAACAGCATCAAACACAAACTTAAGATCCTTATTTTGTCTCTTTGTAATATCTCGGTTTATAGTTTTCTTTCCATGGAAAAAACTGATTTCTTCTTGTTTGGGATCAAAAACTAAGATATGCTTATCCACAACATGGACCACTTTACGGAATCCAGCTGCCTTTTCTTTTGTGTTTTCAGGACGGACACGGACAACTACTTTCATGTGGTGACACAAATCTTCCTCAGTGACAGCCATTGTAGATTATCTTGATTCCTCAGCTTATACAAATGCCTGAGTATTTCTTTGAAATTAAAAAGCAAAATTAAGTATTAAAAAGATGTTAAAATTCAGTTCACTCACCTGATAAATGTTAATGAAAATTTACACATATACATCTTTAGATTGTTTTTTTATATTATTCAGAGTACAAGTCAAAGTTCTTTTAGTGGCCTCCATTTTTCAGCTCATGTCTTACTGCTGCCCCAGTCCATCTAGCAAACCAAACATCTTTGTACAGTTTTCTATCAGTCATTCTTTCTATTGCAAAGTGCTTCCCTCCATATCTGTGTGATTCACTCCATCACTTCTTTCACATCTTTACTCAGATCAATTCTTTTAAATAATTGTAATTAAGTATTTAATGAGAATTAGCAATAAAATTTAGAAACAGGGGTCAACCCAAACAAATTTTGGGGGAATGGCAGGAACAAAAATTGGAGTGGAAGACTCAAAAAGTGGAGAAAATACAGTAAATACTACTACACAAGTGAGCAGAGAAATGGGTTAGGGAGAAGGGGAAGAGGATCCATAGAAAATTGTTTTTTAAAACAGGAGTAGAACAGCAATGATAGAGCTAAAATACAATACAAAACCACATATTTTTGGACAGAATTCAAATTAAGACCAAAGCAATCTAAAAGCAGAAGACATTGGACACAGCACTCACTTTTTAGGACTCTGTCCCTTCCTCAAATAGAACACTAAAGAGGAAAGATGGTCATTGGATTCTAATAGTCAGGTCCCAGGTGAATTACTACTCTGCTCTTTCTTCATCCTTAAGCTTCTGTCTAACGCAGTCCCACAGAACACCTATACCCCTCCTTACTTCTATGACCTTGGCTATATAACTTAGCCTCATAAATTTCAGGTTTCTCATTTGATATAAAAGAGAGAATAATACCTCATCCACTGTTATGAAATTTGAAATTTTGAAATTTTGAATTCAACAAATGTTGAATGTATTAAGGCATTTAATAAATATCAATTTATTTCCCTATCTGTTCTTACAAAGATGCTGGTCTACCTTCAGTGTTTCCCAAAAGACTTAGGATTGTCACTTTGGTTAGGACAAATTTTCCTTATTTTTAACTGTCCCATGTATTAGAGGATGTTCCAGATTCCTGAGCCCTGTCGAATTAAAGGCTAATAACACACACATACTTTATGATACTGAAAACTAACTTCCATATACATTTCTAAAAACTCTTTTAAGAAATAGTCAGTGGTACTTTAACTAATTTACTTTGTTTCCATTGATAAAATACACAAATAAACCTTAGATTCTCAAGACTGCATGGGAATAAGGCAACAATGACATAGCATCTCGCCAATTAAGTCAGTAAGTTAAGTATTAGATGTTATTGTTAGACAGCTTAGGTTAAAACCCACCTCTGGGCCCTCCCTGGTGGCGCAGCGGGTTAAAGCACTGCACTGAGAAGCTAAAGCCACTTCCTCATGAGTTCGATCCCCGCCTGCCCCGGAGGTGACCACATGGGGTAGCAGAACTC
>NW_004567116.1:20908760-20975649 GCF_000260355.1 Condylura cristata | reverse complement strand
GCTCCCCACTCTGTCTCTGGTGAAGCCTCTCGCTGCCCCTGAGCCTCTGGCCTGTGCCTCAGTTCTGTATGCACAAATAAAAAAAAAAAAAAAAAGTAACTGTCTCATAGAGTTGTAAGGATTAAGCACTACGAACAGTGCCGCAAAGTACACAGTGCAGTATTTGGTACTATTGCCACTATGATATACAGTGTAGCGAGAGAAACATTAATAATAGTGACAAAGAAATGTAAAATAAGAATCAATGTCACTATAATGGGGGACAAATACAGTTAGAAAACTACCTAGAAGGAGTGAAGAGATGAGAGATAAAGGGTGGATAGTTACTAATATGGCTAAAAAAGCAATCAGATCATGTTATGTACTTCATGTTATTCTAAACTTTCCAATGGACTCAATGAATAAAATGCGTTCTTTAGTATTGCCTGTAGGTTCTCATCTGGCCCCTAGAAACCTCTCTGACCCATCCTTCAAATGACAGCTTCCCCATCATTTATTTTGCTTGACTCACATTGTTCTGTTTAGTGTTTCTAAAACACTTTAAGTTTGTTCTGGCTTCATGGGCTTTGCACTTTCTTTTCTCTTTTCCAAAAGGCTCCATTTTCAGATTTGCAACTTTTATTCCTAACTTTACCACTCAGGTTCTCTTCAAATGTCACCATCCAGGCATTCCCTAAAGACTATATTCAAAATAGTGTCAATCTGGCCTTCCTCTCCTAACCTTTACCTGTTTCATTGTTCTCCTCAATGTCTAGATTAATTGAAATTATATATATATCTTTTATTTGGATATATGTTTATTGCTTGTTTCCCTTCTAGAAATTTCACACTCTGAAAAGTATCAACTTCATCTGATACCCCAAAACCTAGAGTAGGGCTTGTATCAAATATTAAGGACCAGATACAAACTTGGGGAAAATGATGAACTATGAACTACTGCAGATTTCAAGATCCACTGCCAAAAAAAAAAAAGTGAATGCAGAATAGTGGAATTGCATATTGCATGCATAAATGTCTTCAAAAATAAATACTCAGAAGTACAGGTATGTGCTCTTTCAGGAAGAGACCACAAAAAATAGTAACATAATTGCCCCATGGTAGGGAAATGTGAAAGGCTGATTTCTATTAGGCAGACTTATTTTCTACTTTACAGGGTGCTTGGATTTTTTTTTTTTAAAGATTTATTTATTTGTGCATACAGAACTGGGGTACAGGCCAGAGGCTCAGGGGTGGTAAGAGGCTTCACCAGAGACAGAGTGGGGAACAGAACAGGCAGATCGACAAAGTACACTGCTGAGGGGAGCAGCGGGCGGGTCAGGAGAGGTCTGCCACGCCATGTGGTCACCTCCGGGGCAGGCGGGAATCGAACTCATGAGGAAGCGGCTTTAGCTTCTCAGTGCTGTGCTTTAACCCGTTGCACCACCAGGGAGGGCCCAGGGTGCTTGGATTTTAAAGTCTAAGTGTTTTATTTCAAAATTCAAAGTAAAAATAAAAAATTAAAATTTACTTTAAACACTTTTCGTTTAATAACTGTAAGATGTATTTTTATGAGAAATTTTCTATTGTGCTGCTCCTAGTTTACAAATAAATGTGCTAAGCAATTTACATACTTCTTTAATTTCCACAACAACCCTATGTTCCAGGTATCATCATTCTTATATTACATAGGGAGAAACAATAGTACTGAAAGTTAACTATTTAAAATCGTACTATTGGAAACATAAGATATTGGATTTGAACTCAAATCTGCTGAATCTAAATTTAATCATTACTCTCTCTGACATTAAGTATATAACCCTCAAAATGTTTCTTGGAGAAGTGTATATAGTCGCTTATTTTTGATAGAAACTTCAGGGCCGAGTATAAGGGGTTTATAAGAATGTTGAAATAAAACTGAAAATTTATGATTTCTTGATACTATTTAGGTATCCGTTCTTAGCAATAACACTACGAAGAACTTAGTAATACAAGAACAAGGTTACTATTAGGAGTACATAGGTCTATAACACAACTAGTAACAATCAACAATGGTAAGTTGAGTATATTTTATATGGCAGATATGATAAACATTTGACAATCATCTCATTCAATTCTTACAATAATTATACAAGGTAAGCTTTTATCGCCACCATTTAATAAAGTCTTTGCTTTACAATGAAATATTTCCAAGATGACACAGTGTGAGAAGACAAAATGTGAACCAATGTCCAGATTCAAAGTTCATGTTCTTAACAACTATGCTACTGGAATCAAACAGAATACTTTTGAACGATGTTATAGAAATATCACACAAATTACCTTGATTATAAGGTGATATAATTATAAATTGTATCTTGACTACAAACTTAAACCTGAGATTCATAGTCAGCAGACATTTTTTAGTAGCAGGAAAGATCCTCCACACTATCCTTTGTAGTCGTATGCAAATTTCTTTGAAAACTGCCTTAGTGTTATAGCCATTGCTTCTACTAATTTAGAAACATCAGGGAAGAATGAAAATTTCAAATGGAGGAAAAGGTGACACTGATATTTGGGCTACTTTTTCCTCCTTGTTTTCAAAGAGTTGACAGCATAAAGCTTTATGGTGTACCTTAATTGAACCAGGATATATTTATTAAAATGAAACAAAGGCAAATAATCTTTGTTCACTGAAACAGACAATTCTTACAGAATAGCAAACATAATAACAACCGCTACTCAGTCTTTCGATCTGTTTTCAACAAAGCCCATAAATACTCTCAAAATTCAAGACCCGGGGTTGAATGAGGTGGAATAATATCACTAATTAAACTCTTTGGATGCTTAACACATTCGACCCAATTGTTTATAGTTAATAACCCAAGGTATCAACACAATTCTGAACAAATATCCCTTGAATAGTAAACAGCAGTTTTCCTTGACCTCTCAAAAACAGGAGCGTCTAATGAACTTCTAAAGAATCTTCAAGAAATTAGTAACAGACCAGAGGGCAGGTTCTCTGTGTTTCAAATCCCTTTCATTTGCAGAGCACTCTGCTATGCAGTATCTCTTCCGTACCTTCGCTGAGCCTTGCCAACCTCCGTTGGGCAGTGATGGCAGGTCTCATCTAGATGCCAAAACTGGGGGCTCAGGACAGGTTGCCGGCTGACCTGTGCGAGGTTAGCAGAACCTCCCAGATAAATGTCTGCGAGTTGGTGAATCAAGACTCCTCATTTAATAGTTAAGCCTGGAGTTACATTTACATCTGTGTCTAAAATGTAGCACTTCGAATTTGGGGTCAGGGAGGAACTTTCCACTGTAAAGAGGTGGTCAGTGCAAGTGCTCTGTCAAAGTCTGGGAAAGATGCCAGGATGCCCTTTAAAAACTTACTACTTCCTAAGAATTTAAGGCAGGCCATCCCAGCCCTTCCGGCCGAGTAGTCCAGGGCTCAGCACTTACCGGTCCTTTAAAAACTTAGAAACGCGAGCCACCCCCTCCCCCCTCGCTCCAATACTTGTTAGCAGCCCTCCCGTTCCTCTACACACGGGGCCGCACTCCCAGATAACATAGGTCATCAAAAAGAGTGTCTCTGCGACCACATTTTTTTTTTTTTTTTTTTGGCGTGCCGACTCGCACTCACCTCAGGCTCAGGAGAATTTACAGAGACAGTTCCCTTCGACATCCGCCTCCCGGCTATTCAAACTCAGCTACAAGATTCAAACCCAAGCCAGTTTTCTCAACGCCTTGTTTCATTGGCTACCGTTTCCGTGACGTCATCACGCAGTACGTTTTAGCGGTGCGTTGCCGCTGGGCGCCTTAATAATCCGCGGCTCTAAGCAATGAGTCGATGAGACACTGCGTGGCCATGGCAACGCTCAAGGCAGTTTCCGGAGGAGGTGGCCTGGGTGGGCGGGGCCAGTCTGCAGCCGCAGGTGGGAGGTAGCCACCTGGGATCTTCAGGCCGCCTCCAAGAGCGGCAGGCGCGGTCTCAGTCCCAGGGTTCTGGGTGTGAGTGAGATGGGTGTGGGATAGGGTTGGCCAGTGCCCTTTGCTAGGGGTGGGGGACTGGGGTGGGGCGGAGCCTCTTGGGTTGGAATAATGTATTCTGGGTGTTTGTTTTCTTCTTGTATCTGTTGAATAGCAGTGAGGCCTCCAAGCCAAAGGTCTGGTTTCTTGTTCTGGAAGGTGTAGCGACCCGAGCCTGTTCCTTCCTGCAAACTTTCATTTGGACCAAACGAGTCAATTCACCTCAATTGATTATAAATTCAAGGCTTTGGTTTGAAGCTTCATACTTCAATTTTTAAGACCTCCAGCCGTACTTTAGTGATTACTCAAACTGATGTTTTACTGTTTTTGAAGTTTTATTCTAATTAAAAATTAAATTTATTTAAATGTATTAACCTTGTTCATTGTTGGATGCAATGGTCTTTAAAGGCTTAGTTGTATATATTATTTAGTATGTACAGTTTAAAAAGAAAAAATATACATAAAAAAGGGATATAAGATAGGTCATCTTTATTTTTCAATATACTTTTGGTAGTATAATTTGAATATTTTGGCTATTATGGTTCTTTATGTTTTGCTTATTGTGTCCATTCAGCAATTATTGATTATAGATTTAATGACATAATACAGAATTGGATAAAAATCCCTGTCCTCTTAGATATTATATTCTGGTGATTCAGTATCAATATATAAATAGAACAGCACAACACCAGATGTGTTATAAGTGAAACAATGTATAGAAACTGCATTGTGGATATTTATTATTGCTGAACATTAGAAACAGTGGTATTGTGTATACTTGTTTCTGAACACTGCAAAGATGATAGATAAAGCTATTAATTATTGTCATACATATATCTTAAATAGTTATTTGCATGGTTCTAACTTTGGTAATAAAATGAGAAACCCTTTCTATTTTATTTCAAACATGCATTCTATGCATGCATTCACTCTATCCCAATTTGTTTTTGATGCCCCAGTTATATTAACATTTTATATAATGTCTTATTTAAGTCTTAAAATTGCATGAATTTTTGTTATTTCTTTTTTCTTTTTTTTAGTGAAATATGTATACAGAACAGGGGTACAGGGGCAATGAGAGGTTTCACACAGAGACTGAGTGGGGAGCAGAACAGACAGATCATCGAACTGCACTGCTTAGGGGAGCAGCAGTCAAGACAGGAGAGGTCTGTCAAGCCATGTGGGTCACCTCCCTGCCCGGGAATTGAACTCCAGGTGAAGCGGCTTCAGTTAGCTTTGCAGTGCTGCGCTTCAACCCAAGCTCCACTAGGGAGGGCCCTATTATTTATTCCTCTAAGGAAAAAACAAGTTTAAATTAAATTAAAAACCCTAAAGGAAAATAATTCTGTTGAAGGTACAAACCAGCCCATTTAGAATTTTGTTATTTGCCTATGAAAAACTTTCTAGATTAAGTGATGTTAAGATGCTATTCTAAATGAATCTGAAAGTATTCATGTCTTAACCATTTTTTAAAAAAAAATTGTGTTGATCATTGGTGAATAAGTAGAAGCCTTTTAAACTTTGTTTCCCTCACACTGCCTAAGAGTTACTGAGGGTTACTTGCCTCACAGGTGTTTCCATTCCTAACCTAAAATACTTATTTTAGATTTAACTTCTTTACACCTGCCATTTCCTCCTTGCACCTGCATTCTGATGCTCAGATGTGTATTCCAAAGGAAATGTATTTTTACTACATTTTCATGTTTAAAATCAATGCCGTGTTGTACCAGTAGCTTCTCTTTAATTTGTTATAACATTAGGAGTATAATTAGAAAGTATAAGAGAATGTTGTATTCTGTAACGAATTTTAGGGAAACGAACCAAAACTTATTATATGTATAGTTTAGGAGATAGATTTTCTCCTTTCTTGGAAACCAAAATATATCTGCCTTACTGTTTAAAACAGTTTATAGCAAACTGAAAAACGTAACGGTAAAAATAACATGACAAATTTAATTTAAAGTTGTGAGATATTGTAAAAGTAAAAGTGAATGGCAGCGGTAGGGCATTATTTATTATCCCATTTCCCCCTAGGAACACCGTATGGAAGCCCCAGAGCCCACTTGGCCTGGTGGCAAGTAAGGGCTGGAAGCAGCGGAACCAAAGGCTGATAGTCTTCGGTTGTAGGGCGGACGTGGGTCGGATCTGTCCGTCCAGGCAAGTTTCCCCCTGGTCTGGGACCTCCACGTGCGGCTAAGTCAGGTTTTCCCGCACTACGGTGGTTGTCCCTAGCGGGAGTTAGAGACAGTCACAGACATCTTCATGTCCCAGGTGAGAAGGTGAATGAAATCCCGGAGATCTCGTCCTCTCACCTTGTGGCTTCTAGGGAACTCTTGGGGGGGTGGGGTGGGAAGGGGGGTAGCTAGATTCGCCACGGAAAACAAAACGGGTCCCTGTTCTAGCGTCCTTTGCTCAACTGCCATTCATCCTATTGGCAGAAGTTTCCCTCAGAGGGAAAGTTCTTTGGCCAAAATTTGCATTCATCTCTTTTCTTAGAACTTGTTTCACTTTCTCTGCGTTCGAGTGCCAGCTTTCAGGATGGGTTTTAGATTTAGGAATTCAGTTTTCAAATAGTTATAGGGAAAACTGATCGAAATGATGGTACTTGTTAGAAATGTTAAGAAAGTAATTGTCAACGGTATTTTGAAAATCACCTTTGTATTCCTACCATTGAAAGAGTAAGCTGGCCAATTTTTTGGTCTCAAAGCCTTATAGTAAATTTTGCTATTAAAAAAATTAAACGACCTATTTAGGAAACCGCAGTCTCTTTTGGAGACCAGGTTTACAAGCTACTATTTTCTTCCTGTGACTAGCAAGAAATTAACCTGGCTGGTCCTTAGATGATTGCAGAGGGGGCTGGTTGGTCAGGTAGGAAACTGGGCAGACGTGAGGGAAACTTCATGAAAGAACCACAGGGAAAGTTTATTATGGCTTTTCCCCACACCAACCTATGTTGTAGCATTTTAATGCTTAATAAAAATCTTCAGCTTTCATACCTTGACCACAGTTGAGTAAATTAATAGAAATTCAATGTAGAGGAAAAGAAATGCTGGTGAAAGAATTTTTATTTTGTCTTTTTCTGTATGGTTCTGATCTGTATTTTGCAATTGATTTAAAATTTTTATATGCCAAACAATTCATATATACTGTGTAAGTTGTTTAAATCCTCCCAATCCCATTATATAGGCCTGTATGTTGTATGTCCTTTGGGAACCCCAAGGCATACTGTATTCCCAGGTGGAGCAGGACCAAGCAATGGGTAGTTGACTTCTTTAAGATAGAAAATCCAATTCATACTACAAAAGTAGTCATACAACAAATACATACTACAAATTACAGTCAATGTAATTAAAGTAATATTTGGTCAAACCCATAGGTCCTATGGGTTATGTTTATAGTATAGAGACTTAACATACCAAACTCTGGGAATAGACTCAGTTACAACTCTGGGTTGTGGCTTTCTAGTTATGTGAACTTTGGGCATATTACTTCTCTTGTTTATCTTCATCTATAAAATGTAAATAATAGTAGTACCTATTTCTCAGTTGTGTTTGAATGAATTAGTACATGATATGTGCTTAGTATAGTAAATGGTACTTAGTAATTGGTAAATGTATCTTTTTAGAAAATGTTAGAAACATTAAAGTTTGGCTTATTTGTATTAACTTTCTAGAAAACAAAAGCATATTTAATACTTGGGATCATTTGTTGTCATTGCTGAATATCCAAAAATTTACTAAGACATTCATATCAATCTGCTTTTTTTACTTTTTCATATTTTCCTGTGTTATATGTTTGCTGATAATTCTGTGGATTATGTATTTAGTGAAGTTGATACATTATCTTCAAGGTAGCATTGTCATAATTTAATATAAAATATATATATGTAAGTAAATATTTTTGTATTTCTGTTTTGGTTACAGTATGTGACCAGCTTTTCAGTGTTACTGTTTATTTCCTATTGCAAAAAGAAAAGAAGTTGTATTTAAGTAGGATTTATGTTTCTTGAAGTACTTTTGAAAAAATGTTTTTTGGTGTGGTCAATCACGTAGCATTTTCTAAAGCAATGTTTGATAGAAATGTTTATTCTGTGCAGTTCAGAATTTGTCCATTAATCGTTTTCAAAGAAACACTAAGCACCTACTGTGCTTATGATTTTATGGATGAAAAGGTATGGGTCTCAATCTTAAATAACTAATAATGTGAGGGAATGAGTCGTGCTAACTAGGTATCAAACATATTGCCTGAAATGAATTAGGCGGAAATTGTAGTATTGCTCATTTGTGAGTTTGCTAAGTTTTAGTTTAAACTGATATTTCCTTTACTGATTTGGGTGAAAGGATCTTGTCAGTGACTATCCATGTCACATCTGCAAGATTTTCACAGACTGATCATCTCCCTTTCTTTCTATATGTGCATGTGTAGTCCTTTTTCAGGGATAATCTTGAACGTAGTTACATTGAAAAGAGAAAAACAAATGATAGCATTTGAAATAAAAAACCAACTGTACTTGGGATTTTTAATCCCTCAGTCATTCTGATTTTTAAGTAAACAATTCTAATGCATCAAACCTATTCTTTAGTTTTAATTCAGAAAGTTTATTTCAGAAAAATGATGACTAAATAATCAATATTTACATCTCTAATGGTTGACATTAATGATGTTAGAATTTATCAAACTATGTTAAAATTATATCTTCAGATTATTTCTGAGATTCTTGTAGGGTTTTTGCTTTGTGTATGGAAATTTCTCACCTGCATTTGTTTAAGGTAACTAGTCCCGGTATTTTTTCTGTTTTTAATATTGCATATTATTTTGCTTTCCCTCAAGCACAACATTTTTTTACTCTAATGGTAATGTTACATTTTTTTCCAGATTTGTTGATCTACAAGATGCTTCGATACCCATATTTTTGTAGAATCTCTAAAAGTTTTCTTTCATACTCGTTGGAATCTGGCATATTTAATTTAGGATTTGGACCAAAAAAAGTTCATGTTACAGCAGACAGATACAATGAATATAATGCCGGGGAGAGAACAGCTAAAACTGGAGCTCAGGAGTTACACAGATTTCAAGATGGAGATTCTGAAGTTGGTACTGAATTACATATACCAGTAATGGTGGATGAAGTTGTTCGTTGTTTGGCACCACAAAAAGGGCAGGTGAGTTGATTAATTTTAGTGATTTTTTACCATTTAACATTTTAAATTGAAATATAATTTACTTATAATGTTCACAATTTAAAGTGTCTAATTCATTGTTTCAGTATTTTCACAGTGTTGTGTAACCATTACCACTATCTAATTCAGGAACTTTTTTTTATCACCTAAATAAGAAATTCCATACCCATTAACATAAACTTTTCATTGATCTTCTTCCCCTATTTTCTGATAATCACTAATCTATTAATTTATTTTTTACCTGTTTTGATTTGTTATTTTGGGCAATTCCTATAAATGGAATCATATATGTGGTCTTTGGATCTACCTTCTTTTACTTTGCATGTTTTCAAGATTCAGTCACGTTGTAATATGTATCATACATCATTCATTTTTATGCTTGAATCATTCCCATATATGAATATGCCACATTTTTATAAATTCATGAATTGATGGGCATTTATGTTTTCATTTTGGGGTATTATTAATAATGTTGCTATGAACATTCATGTACAAGTTTCTGTGTTTTCAGTTCTTTTGGCTACATTCATAGACATTTAATTGACCTGGAAATGTGAAAGTGCTTTGAAATTAATATAGTTATGGGTTGGTGACTACTGAGGCAGCTGTGGGGTCTTTTTGGGGATTTTCTGACTAAGTTTTATAAATAACTTTAGCCTGTACCTCTATTTGCCCAGACCTTTTATCTGCTCGTTTCTGTTGTGCAGTTTAGAGTGATAGTACAATGAAAAAAAAAAAAAAAATTCAGTGATTTTAAGGCATCAAGCAAATTAGAGAAAAAACAAAGGAGAAGTCTGCATTATGTTCACTCTGTATAATTGCTCCTGTCTGTTTATGCAGAAATTTGGCTTTCATATTGGGGGAAATATCTACTTTCTGAAAAGATCTCTAGGAGATTTGTTTTAATCTCTGTGGACTGCGAACAAGTTTAATTTTAGATGGAATGATTATTATCAAAATATGTATCACAAAAGGCTAACCAGTAAAGTGAAAATTTGAAGTTTTCATCATCATAGTGGGTCATCGTGCTTTACTGAAGCCAGTAACATTAATTTATGTCTTACTGTGGAATATGGAGGAGAAAAGTCTCTGAATCAGTTAATACAAGAACAAAATAAAGACAGCCAAGATCCTTTTCCAGAATTCATAACTGGTTATTTTGAACATGTTGAAAGGGTTAAACATCGGAACTAAAAAAAGAAACTATTTCTTGGAGACATAAAGTCTTCCAATATTATAATAAAGATGATTTCAAAACAATGAAAATCTGTGTGTAGGTGTCTCTTTACTATTAGATGAAAATATAATGACTGTTCTTTAAGGCCTGTTATACTGGCACTGAACTTTAAAAACCCATTTATGTTTTGGAGGACAATGGTGTTATTACTGACAGAGTAGACATATTTGCCCTTGGTCTTGCTCTGCAGAAATGATGATTTTATCTTAATGTTAATCTTCAAGTTGATGATAAAGATAAAAAATGAAAGTGACTTTGGTAAAGACTACTTTGCAGCTTTGGAAATTATTAGTGTGGAAAAACTTAGCAGTAAGTAATTGTCCTCTTTGTGCATAAATGAAGATCCTAAATATTGTCTGGCACTTTGTTAAAACTTCGGAAATGGATGTCCTGTATGCATCTCCATATTCATGGAACCTCAGCTTCAAGTATGGCTCATCCGTATATATTTGTACATGTTCTTCTGTAACATTTATATAGCATTCTGACAATTTGTAAATATTAGAAATTTTGGAAGCATTTTTCAGGAGTTGTTAACATTAACATGAATAACTTTGTAATATATTTCTCGTATGTAATATTTTAGTTCTGATTTTTTTTTTTTTGGTCAGAATTGTTTTGGCTATTTGGGGTGGTTTGTGGTTCCATATAAATTTTAGTAATGCTTGTTTTATTTTTTTGAGCGTAACATAGAAACTTTGGTAGAGATTGCTCTGAATCTGATTTTGGTAAAATGGTCTTTGGTAAAATGGTAAAAAGTGAGTTTTTCTAACCCATAAATAGGGATTGTCTTTCTATTTCTTTGTGTCTTTTATTTCTTTTAGCAATGTCATATACTTTTTTTTTTTTAAGATTTATTTATTTATGAATACAGAACTGGGGTACAAGCCAAAAGTGCAGCAGCGGTAAGAGGATTCACCAGAGACAGAGTAGGGAGCAGAATAGTCTGATTGATGAAGCGCACTGCCCAGGGGAGTAGGGGGCGGGTCTGGAGAGGTGGGGGCGGGTCTGGAGAGGTCTGCCTCACCATGTGGGTCACCTCTGGTGCAGGGGATCAAACTCATGCTGAAGTAGATTTAGCTTCTTAGCGCTTTAACCCGCTGTGCCACCAGGGAGGGCCTAAGTCATATACTTTTATTGTAAATGTTGTTCCCCTTTATTGTTAAGATTATTGCTAGGTATTTAATATTTTATTTAAATAAATTAAACTGTTGTCTTCATTTTTTTTCCCTCTGTCACTCTTTGCACATGGGAACACACTTTATTTTTGTAACCTGCCTCTTTACTAATTTATTCCAATAATTTTCTTTTATTATTTATTATTTATTTGAGTTTTCTATGTATATTATCGTGTCATAGACAAATAGTGATAGTTTTACTTTTTTTCTAAATGTTTCCTTTTATGTTTTTCTCCTGCCAACTTGCTCCAGCTAGGATTTCCAATGTGTTGAACAGTGGTAGTGAAAGTGGATATACTTCTCTTGTACTGATCTTAGAGGAAGAGCTTTTACTTTCTGGACATTTAATATCATGTTTACTGGGTGGGATTGTCATCAATGTCGTTTGTTACATTACGTTATGTTCCCTACATCTCCATTTTTGAAGCTTTATATCATAAATTGATGTTGAAACTTGTCACATTTTCTCTGCATCTGTTGATATGATCATATGAGTTTCCCTTTTGTTAAAATGGTAAATTAAATTGATTGATTTTGAGATGTTGAGCCATTCTTGTATCCTTGGAATAAACCCCACTAGCTTATCATCTGTTTTTGAATTTGTTTTACTAAGATTTTGATGAAGATTTTTGCCTTTGTGTTTATCTGGAATATTGTTGTATAGTTTTAATTTTGTGTGTGTTATCTCAGCCTGCTTTTGGTATTGCTGGCCTCATAACTTGTGTTTGGAAGCATTCCTTTTTCCTCAATTTTTGGAAGAGTTTGAGAAAGATAGGGTTAGTTCCTCTGTGATGGTTTGGTAGACCTCACTAGTGAAACCATCTATTCCTGGTTTTTTGTTTGTTAGACTTTAGATTACTATTTCAATGTCATTGCTTAACTGATCTGTTCAGATTTTCTACTTCTCCCTTTTGTCTCAGTAGATAACATACTTCTAAAAATTTATACTCTTCTCTTTGTTTATTCATTTTACTGGCATATAGATATGTAGTAGTTTCTTATTGTGATCTGTAATCCTGTGATATTTGTTGTTATTTTTGATTCTGTTTATTAGAGTATTAGAATTTTCTCCCCTTATTCTTTGTGAGCTTAAGTAGATGTTTGTCTTTTTTCCCGCCCCCCCCACAAAGAATCACTTTTGGTTTAATTGATTTTTGAACTGAACTGTCTTTCTCATTTCTATTCATTTATTTCTGCTTTGAACTTCCTTCTGATGAACTTTAGGTGTGTTCATCTTACTTACACCTTACTGTGTAAGTTTATATTATTATTTTAGATCTTTATTGTTTTTGGTGTGTGCCTGTGTTGCTTCATAGGTTCCTTTTAGTAGTGTTTCTGCCATTTTCCTTTGATTTTTGTAGCTCGTGTCTTCATTTTTACTTGTTTCCCAGTATTTTTAATTTTTTTTGTTTACATTACAATCTAATGGTTATTTAGTAGCATTTTGTTCAATTTCCACATATTATAAGTTTTTCCTCCTTTCATTTTGTGGTTGATTTGTAATTTGATAACGTGATCAGATATGGTATGATGGAAATCACTTGATATGATTTAAATCTTCATGAATTTATTGATACTTGTTTTCAAATTTGTTAATAGTTGTCTTAATTTGATGAGTCTTTGCATATATTGATGAATGTTATATATTGATGAATATTCCTGCTGTATCAATGGCTTAATAATATCTATTGCTGTGCTTTATCTTTTTAAACTAGAAATCTATTCCATTTGAGATACATATTCATCCTATCTTTTTGGATCATATGTTTGTAAAAATATTTTTGTGAAAATTTTACTGACCACACTCTTTTGAGACTATACTGATTTAAAGCCCTTAGCGGATCTCATGGAGGTAACCCCAAAGTTTTCAAATCAGGAAGTCTAGGTTTTGAAAATTCCTTTAGCTTCTGTTTATTTAGGAATGTCATTATTTCTCCTTCATATCTTCTGGATATTCTTGGTGGATGTTGTCTACATCCCTAGCAGATTTTATGATAAGTATCTTGTATAGATACTCCATTTTCTCCCTTTTTGAAGGGGACCTGAAACCTCAAGAGAAAATGTGATCACAGAAAGAAAACAACTTCCCATAATACAACTCCAAATATATGGAAGATTTTATCTTTCTATCAAATACAGAGTTCAACATTGACATGCCCAAGAAATTTAGAGGAATGACAGAAAATGCACCAAAGATGGTCAAAGAGAGGCAAGCAAGCTAAAAAAAAAAATGAGTTGAGAAGTAAAATTAATAAATAGATGTGTAAAATTAAAACTTTAAGGAAGGAAATAATAGAGACTCAAAATATTAAAATTGTTATTGTGAAGATAAAAATTCTGAAGACATCTATGAAAGCAGAACAGACCAAATGGAATTTTTATTTTATTTTTTAAAAGATTATTTATGCAGACGGAACTGGGGTACAGGCCAGAGGTGTGGGTGGTGGGAGGATTGACCAGAGAGAGGTGGAAGCAGAACAGGATGTAGTGAAATATACTGCTGAGGGGACCAGTGGGTGGGTCAGGAGAAGTCTGCCATACCATGTGGGTCACCTCCCTGGCTGGGGATCAAACTCGTGCTGCGGTAACTTTATAGTGCTGTACTTTTAAACCTTTGTACCACCATGGAAGGCCCCCAAATGGAAGATTTAATTATTGACCTTGAAGACAGTAATGTATGTAGGACAAAGGGAAAGAAGAAAATGAAACATAAAGTAAAAAATATGAGAAAATACTTACAGTATTATCTGATTCCATGTGGGAAGACTATAAACGGGTATTCTAGGAGAGGGAGAGAGGGAGGAGGCAGAGAGGGAGAAAGGGAGAGAAAGAGAGAGGGAGAGAAGGAGAGAGAAAGAACTTATGCAGAGAAACAGGAAAACTTCCAAAACTTGTAAAAGAAATGAATTATATGTCTATGAAGTTGTATATGACATTTTTATCTAAATTAAAGGTATAGTTCTGATTCTTTCAGTATTTAAAATAAATAAAAGAATATTGAAGGTACGGGAAAAATGCAAGTAACTTATGATGGTACCTGTATTTATCTTATTTGCTTATCCTTTTCCCCTTATTCTTTTGCTGTCCTTTCTTAGTTAGTGTTATTATTAAATATGTTAATTGGTTGTTTGGAGAATATGACTCAAAAGACTTGCTCCTTGGATATTTGTAAACTTTTTGTCATAGCTACCTTGCTTTTTTGGAGCTCTCCAGATCTTTGGATTTTGCTTTATCAAATTTCCTGTACGGTGATTAATTCTTTTTTTTTTTTAATTTATCAACCCATAGTCTAGGCATTTCATGGCTTTGTTGTAAAAATGAGGAAACTGGGATAGGAGAGAACATAGGATGAGAGGACTCTTAGCAGAAAAATGAAACAAAAAGGTATATAGAAGTCAAAAAGTTAGGTGATACAAATGTCTTATTTTTAACTTATTGTTCATTTTTCTTAGTTTACTGATGTCAGAAGTCTGATCTTTCTATTCTGAATGCTTCTGTTTTTTACCTCAATCAGTTATTTTTTTAAAGTTATTGCTTGCTTTTTTTAGTATATAGGAGAACATACAGCTTGGTCATTAAGAACAGAGATTCTGGACTAGAGTGCCTGGTTCAGATCTCTTACCTATCATGTATGTATATGCATATACAAGCACATACATACTACTCTAACAGGTTTTTATTTTGAGACTTTAAATTGGATCATATTTTTTTTTATTAAGTTCTATGTTATATACTTAACATTTACTAGAATGTGTGGCAATTACTTATATAAAAGTTACATAACGTCAGCATAAAATCATCTTGGTTATTCTATCCTTATTCTGTGCTTACATATAACAAAATAAATATGGTATTCTTAAGGAAGTTAGTTGTATAAAGTATGTAGCTCATTGTTTTCACATAGTAGAATGCCAAAATATGAGTATTTTACAAAAAATTATTTGCATAATTCTTTTAGTCATTTTTGTGAAATGACTTTATCAAAATGAAATACCCTTCATTTCCTTGAAAGAATTAAAATAAGGACTAAATAGCACTAATATTAGTACCTAAATAGGAAGCTAAAAAAATAGATATAGGTATGTGTTATTTATTTATAATTTGTTTAGGAGGGGCAGTTTAATTACTAAAAAAGTAGAACTGAATTGAATGATTTAATTTTAATCTGTGGGACCATATACCAAAACACATTGTATAAGTTTGCTGAATTCAAGTATCAAAAACCAATTATATATATATTTTTGTAATAATGCAGGAAGTTGAAATACAATTAAACAAAACAAGTCCTACTAAGTCCTATACTGAATCACTCTTGGATCTGCCATTTGTCTAAAATCAAAGTAGAATAATATTTTGAGTATTTTACACTTTGACCTGCCTAGCTACTTCATTCTGTTTAAGTTTTTGACTATGTAGATTTGTTTTGACATTTTCTTTTATTCTGATTTAACTTGTTTTTTTCTAGAAACTTAATAGAAAGTTTAATTTTATTAATATTATTTCTGAAAACTTACATGTGAGGTACACTTAGAGACAATGTTATATATTACCTTTTCTACTGTCTGGCAGACAGCTTTATTCACTATTCCCTTAATCTTCAAGTAATAAAGAACTGGTGACAGTCCTTGGACAGGAAAGGTCTTCATTTCATCCAGAATCCATTATTTGCTTTTTTCTTCCTGAGCCTTTTCCCCCATATCACTTTCCTTTGCGAACTATGAGTCATACATTTACTTGTATCAATCACTCACTTAATTACTGTTTTTCACATTACCTTCAGTGGCGGATTTACAAATGAAATCTTTGATCATAGCATGAATCTTAAAATATACCTCAACGTAGTGTCAACTGAGGTGCTAGAAATCTAGCTGTTGGGTTTTTTGTTTGTTTTTTACTATTTAAAAGGTGCTTATCTACCTATAGAAAATAACTAATCTTGAGAATTCTTGTGTACTGTGTCAGTTTAGTTTATAACTCATTAAATTGCAGCTGTATATAAAACAAAAATTACCAGTTAAAAACAAAATATCTGCTTATCTTCCTCTTCTTGGGTTGTACAGAATAAATTAAAAAGTCATGTTTTTTTTTTCCTTGCCTTGTTTTTATTATTACATATTCCAGTTAGATAGCTTTTTGTAAGAATATATTACTGATTTTAAAAGCTTTTTTTTTTGTTTCTGGAGATATTTTAGGCCACTTTGGTCACTTTTTCATTTTTTATTTCTGAAAGTTGGGGAACAGCATGATCTTGCCTCATTGATGATGTTAGTGGTTTTGAAGATATATGGGATTTGGTATTTGCTCAAGAGTAGTGCTAATTTAGCTAGGTGCCTCACAAGCATGCTAAATTTTAGTGGAGGTGATGGAAATGCATGGATAGTCTCAGGAGCTGTATAACTTTGTACAAATAACATGTCTATTCCAAATTTCTTATCTGTAAAATTTGTAATATTATTTGCCTTATGTGGTGACTATGAGGATTAAAAAAGTGTATCAATGTAATTCTATATAGTAATAACTTCTATGTAGAATGAGATCAATAAATAGCAGCAGTTACTATTATGGAGAAGGAAGGTCCAGGATTGTGAACCTTGTGAATTTTAGCTAGGTGCTAAAAAATTTAGGAGAAAAATGTTGAGGACAGCAAAGATAGAAATAAAAGATTCAGCAAGGGTGGAAATCATGGATATACAATGGAAAAGGCACTGATCTCTACCAGGAATTTATCGCCATTATCTAGGTCTTAAAATCAAACTTGACTTTCTCAGGAAATGTTTTCTGAGCCTGTAAAGGAGTTAGGTCTCACTATTACCAGTATATGGAATCACAAACCGTTCTTTCATACAGTTTATAATAATTCATAATTTTAATTTTTATGAGATGATTCATTCAATAGTACATCAATAAACTGTTCTCCTGGTAGTCATGGAAATGTTTATTTTGTTCACATAATAGTTTCAATGCCTATCCCAAGGCCTACACATGGTTTGTTTATAATGAAATTTAATTGAATGAGTATAAGTAAAAGTGAACTAGAGGACAGATTGAAGCACCGATAAAAGGAATGTTCTTGGGTGTTGTAAGAGCTTATTGGGTTTAAGAATTTTATATGATGCCAGCTTCAGTTGTCACACCCAGTTTGATAATGTATTTGGAGATACCTGGGGAAGGAACAGATCCTAGGACTGAGAAAATAAGCAGGAAGTATGACTGCAAATATTAGACTAAGGTACAAGGTTAGGTTTATAAATTTTCAAAGTAAATATCTATTTTGATTTTGTAACATTTAATATTTTATTGTGATTTGTCATGGTAGCAGATATGATCATTTTCTTTATAAAAATACTGTGTCCTGTGTATTGGATTTTACTAACATCAGTAGAAATACTTAGAAAATTTTCATAAGTTTTAATGAGACTAAACATCAAAGAGAAAATCTAAAGCAGTACATGCAATATATGTTTTTTAAATCTTATGTATTGAAAGTTGATCAAATTCTTAAAATTTGCCTCAAATTCTTAAAAAAAGTTAGAAATATTTTTAAGAGATAGAACTGATTTCATATCACCCATAAAGACATTTTTTCTTTTTTTTTTTAAGAAATAATTTTAGAATTTTCAAATGAAATGGGCTTTGTGGTATGTATTGTCTTCTCTTTAAAATCTCGTTGTTCTGTGAAGCACTTTTTATTTAATATTGTGTTCACTTTTTAAAAATAGTTTTGTCTCACATAGCCAGTTATGTTAGTTTTGTACCAAAATACCTTCTGGAGTTTGATATTTTCAGTGTTTTTACTAGCAAATATTTAACACCTGATCTGAGCGTTACAGTGGTATGAAGATTGAAATATAAAACCCCCGTTGAGTCTGTGTACAGATTTTCATGATATATACATTTCTCTCATAGACTAAGCTACCAACCTGATGTCATGGAATGTAGATATGTACAGTTGGAGTGAACAACACCATATATGATTCATTATTTTATACTATTGGATATTTGTAAGTTATATGCTTTTGATTTGTAATCTTACCTCATTTGTGTTTCTGTATTTGACTGCTGTGTTTTTTGTTTTTCAATCCTGGATAGTACTATGGTGTACTATGGGATTTTTTTTTTCATACAACTTTTTTAAATAGCAAAATTCTTTTTTTTTCCTTTTTACAAAATAGTCTATCTAAATGTAAAACAGATTAAAAATAATGTTGTATAGCTTAAACTTGTTTACATAATTTACTTCTTATAAGGTCACTTAATAAAATGAGTTGTTTAGTTGAGTGTAAAACTTTGAAAATAGTAGTTTACTTTTTCCTATTATTTTGATACACACTGGTAAATAATAAAATTAACGGTTTTTAAAATAAATTTTCCTGGAAGCTTAGCCTAGTTTTTTTTTTTTTTTTGCATACAGAACTGGGGTACAGACCGGAAGTACATGGGGTGTGTGGATTCACCAGAGACAGAATGGTGAGCAGAACAGTCAGGCAGATGTAGTGAAATACACTGTTGAAGAGAGCAGCGGGTGGGTCAGGAGAGGTCTGCCACACTGTGGGTCACACCAGCGATCAAACTCCTGCTGCAGTGGCTGCAGTAGCTTTATAGTGCTGTGCTTTAACCTGTTGCTCCACCAGGTAAGGCCCTTTAGCTTTTTTTTAATTAATTAAAAAAAAGTTTTTAATTAAACTTTGATCATAAGAAAATTCTTAATGAAATAAAAGACAATATGTGTTAAAATATTATAAAATAGATTAAATTGTGAGACAAATTATACATATTTATGCACTTAATATTAGGTTACCAAAATACATGAAGCAAAATCCATCAGAACTGAAAGGAGAAATAGATTGTGCTATAGTAGTAGTTAAACATTTTAGTACCTCACACACAATAATCTTATAGAACCAAAAATGACAATAAATAAGCAAATAAAGACTTAATGCTTAAACCTACTGTATCTAACATATGTAAATACTTTCTAGCCAACAAAAACAGCATAGATGTTTATTTTAAATGGACAAGGGACATTTTCCAGGATAGATCTTATGTTACATCACAAATCTCAATACATTTTAAAAGATACAATATAAAAATGTCTTTTCTGACAACAGTGGGATGCAGTTAGAGATTGTTAACAGAATGAAAACTGGAGCATTTATAAATTTGTTGCAATTAACAACACTGAAATAAGTAATGGATCAAAGTAGAAATTAACAACTTTGAAATAACTAGTGGGCCAAAGTAGAAAGCATAAGGGAAATTGTTAATAGTTAGAGATAGATTATTGAAGACAAAAAGACAGCATACCAAAACTATACTGTATGTAATCTGAAATCAACAACCTAAATCTGCAATTTAAGGAGCTACAAAACAAAAACTGAACTGGGCCTGTAAATACCAGAAGGAAAGGCACTATAAAGATTAGAGCAGAGATTAACAAAGAAGAAGAGCATACCATTAGAAAAAATCAATGAAACCAAATCAAAAATGTCATCATGATTACCACTGAACTAACTATAAAGAGGGAAGACTAAAATTATTAAATTGAAATTGAGGACATCTTTACCAATCATACAGAAATAGAATAAATTGTATACATAATTGGATTTCAAAGATTGTATAGCCTACATGAAATGGATAAATTCCTAGAAGCACAAAACCTGACAAGACTAAATCACAAGAAGTGAAAAATGTGAATATCCCTGTAAGTAGTAAGGAGACTGATCAATAATCCAAAATCTCATAAGAAATAAAAGTACTGTTCCTGATCACTTCACTGGCAAATTCTAACAAATATTTAAAGAAGAATTAGTACCAAGCCTTCTCAAACTTTCCCCAAAAACTCATATGAGTGGGGAATACTTTCAAATTAATTCTATGAAGCCAACATTACCTTGGTATTAAAGTCAGAGGTGCTTCCCAAAAAGAAAACTACAGCTGATATCTTTTATAATCACTAATGCAAAAATCTTGACAGAAGAGTTCAGCAGCATATTAAAGGAACATGCACTGTTGCCCAATGGAATTTATTATTGGATACAAGGATGATTTCAGCATTCAAAATTTTTAATTTTGAAATTTTGTATTTAATAAATCAACAAGCTATGAATAGGTGTAAACTGTTTCAACTCAATAAAGCTCACCTATGAAAAATCCTCATCCATTATCATACTTAATGGTGAAAGAGTGAAAACATTTTCTTTTGGATCAGAAACAAGGGGAAGACACCTGGTTTAACTTCTAGTAAATATAGTGCTTGGACAATCTAGTCAATGTAATTTAGGTCAAAAAAGAAAGAGCATCCAAATAGGGAAGGAAGAAATAAAATTATTTTTTTACCAATAATAAAATTATGTATGTAGAAAACCCTATAGGGAGCCCCTCCCGGGTGGAGCAGCATGTTAAAGCGAAATACTAAGAAGCTACAGCCACTTCCGCATGAGTTCAATCCCCGCTCTCCCTGGAGCTGATCCCACATGACATGACAAGGCAGACCTCTCCTGACCCGCTCGCTGCTACCCTTAACAGTGTACTTGGACAGTCTGCCTGTTCTGCTCCCCACTCTGTCTCTCAGGGGTGGTGAATCCTCTCACCACCCCTGCAGCTCTGGCCTGTACCCCAGTTCTGTATACATAAATAAATAAATCTTAAAAATATATACATATCTTTTAAAAAAGAAAACCCTCCAGGCCCCATAAAAATCTATTCAAATTAATAAATTCAGCAGAGTGATAGGATACAAATCCAACACACAGAATCACTATTCATGAAAAACAATTTAAATATTCATAAGGAATCTTAAGGGACGATGCATCTTGAAAAAATAAGCAAAAACTTGGGACATTTATACTTCCTGGTTTCAAAACTTAGAACAAAGGTCAGCAATCAAAACATTGTGGTACTGGCATAATATCAAAAAGCAATAGAATAGAATTAAGAGCCCAGAGATGAACGCATGAATATATATATACATATACATACACACACACACACACACACACACACATATACATATATATATAGAGAGAGAGCATGAGAAAGAAAGAGATTTTTTTTGACTCATTTTAATTCATTACATTAAATTTGGCAGTATTTTCTTGGCTTATTACAAAGCTTATAAAAGAAAAAAAAATGGTCAAGTTGTATTTCATGAAAAATCTTTAAAATGTTTTTATCAGCAGAGTAAAAAGCAACCCACAGAATGGCAGGAATTATTTGCAGAAACTAATATACAGAATATATAATTTCTTGGTAACAGAAATGCAAACAACCTGATCAAATAATTCAAAAACTTACATGGATGTTTCTCCAAAGAGAATATACTCATGCCAGAGAGGCATATGAAAAGATTTACAATATCACTATCATTAGGGAAATATAAATGACAGCTACAGTGAAATTCTATCTTATATCCAACGAGATGTTTGCTGTCAAAAATCAGAAAACAAGTGTTGATGATGGTGTTGGTGGAGAAATTGGAAATTTTGTGCACTTTGGGGAATGTGGAAAACTACGTTCATTCCTCAAGTCATTAGAAATAGAATTTTCTTATGATTTGGCAGTTCCTCTGGGTAAATATTCAAAAGGCTTGAAGGAAGATTATTCAAGGGCTATTTGTACAACTGTGTTCATAACAGCATTAGTCACATTAACTGAAGTATGTAATTCAGATTTTTAGTGATGGGTGAATGGATAAGAAAAAATACATACTCTGGAATATTATGAAGCCTTAAAAAGGAAGGAAATTTTGCAATATGCATATTTAACATTTCATATTGCATATAGGGGCCATGAGATAATTTGCTAAGTGAAATCAGTCATAAAAAGGTATATGTTATATGATTCCACTTATCAGAGAGAGACAGTAGGATGGTTGTAAAGTTTCTCTCCCTGTCTCTAATCTGCCCCCTCCATTATTATTTAATTGGTATAGAGTTTCATTTTGACAGGAATGAATGAGTTTTGTAGATGGATGGTGATGATGTTTGTACAACATTGTGTATTTGAAATTGGTGAAAATGTGCACTTAAAAATGGTTAAAATGGCAAATTTTATGTTGTGTATTTTACCATAATACAAATTTTAAATGAGGCAAGTTAAATTTCAGAACAAAACAATTCTTTTTATATTATCTTGTGATTTCTAGTAATAGACTATTTAATAATTATGAGTTTTCAAATAATACTGTTATTTCAATGTTGCAGATTCTATATTTCTTGTAGATTTTTTTTGTTTATTTCTAAAGTATGTCCTTAAACTGCATATAGTTAAAAATCCCATCTTGGCCCTCCCTGGTGGCGCAGCGGGCTAAAGCACAGCACTGAGAAGCTAAAGCCACTTCCGCATGAGTTCGATTCCCGCCTGCCCTGGAGGTGACCACATGGCTGGCAGACCTCTCCTGACCCGCCCGCTGCTCCCCTCAGCAGTGTACTTCATCGATCTGCCTGTTCTGTTCCCCAGTCTGTCTCTGGTGAAGCCTCTCACCGCCCCTGAGCCTCTGGCCTGTACCTCAGTTCTGTATGCATGAATAAATAAATCTTAAAAAAAAAAAATCCCATCTTACTCAAAGTATGAAATTTAGACATTCCTCTTATTAGAATTTTAGAATGGGGGCATATAAGAATATGAATCTCACTATGGACTTTAGCATATTTTCTCTAAATATATTTAACTTGTTATTTAGTAATGACTTTTCATATAAGAAATGTTTCATTTTTATTATAAGAAACATGAAAAAAATGCTGCAGAGGTGAGTCTATTTTTTCAAATTTTACTTGACAGATAATATTTAAAAAAATAATCATCTTTATGGACAAATGAGTATCCAGTCTGGCCCAAATGTTATGTAGTTTAACAATTCTTTAACATTTTAGAACTGGATGTATCATTCTAATTAAAAGGAAAATAGCTTGTTAATCCTTTTTCTTCATTATGGTATAGCACTATTTAAAATATTATTTGATGTATATTTGTATAGTTTATACAAATAATTAGCATATTAAACTTGAATAATTGCAGTGTATTTTTTTAATGAACACATACCTTTTCCAGTAAGTTCAGCATCCATGAGATTATTCTTTGCAATCAAGGAAGTAATGTATTCTTATCACTATATGTAATTTTCATTAATTTATAATCAAATTATAAATACAATATCAGATAAATAATACTAGTAACTTACTCATTTCTTATGTCTAGCCAATATCTTTAAATTATACTTGCAGTTCAGCCTTTTTTATACTGCAAAAGCTGAATATTTATTACAGTTTTGCTTCTAAAATAAATTTGTTTGAAATTTAACTGAAAAGATAATCACAATTCAAAAAATTGCTGATTTACATATAACTCCTAAGTAAATATATAAAGAATGCTGCCCTTCCTTTTTTAAAAGTCATAGATGCTGACTTTTAAAATTTACTTTAGAGGCAAAAATACAAATCCAGGAAAGAGATACATTCTGTAAGTCAAGCTTACAGAAAGAAAAAGGATGAACAAGTGAGAGTTTTCTGTTCACAAAGCACATTTGCATGAGTCATCCTGGGTACTGGTTACTTTCTATTTAGGTCAGCACTAGTCCTCATCAATAGTCTAATCTTAGTTTCCGCAAGGGGCTAGGTTCAATGGTTTTGTCTTTTCTTATTTTTCTACATTGGTTTGTTTTTGTTAAAAGTGGTAGGAAGTATACCTTGACCTTGTAAATTCTCAGAGCACTTTATTTTTTTTCTTCCAATACTTTCTCCTCATATGACAAACTACTGAGTTGTAAGTGGAATACTTAAAAGTGTTAATTTATAATAAGCTATGTCTCAAAGCTTTATGGTTACTCATCTTGCAATGTTTTGTGAATGCTCTCTCTTTTTGGAGGGAGGGCGGGTAGCCTTTGGGTAAAACAAATATCACGTTGCCAGGAGTTTATGGGCATTTAAAATATTTTACTTATATTGTTGAATTTTTTTTATAAAATATGTTTTTTTTGCAGCTTAACTTATTTTTTCTTGTTCTGTATAAACATTTTATTTGGTTTGGATCTTCAATACATGAGATGTCATATATGATATTATATACTAAATTAAGTATTCTAGCCTGTCAGTTTGTGTGGTATACAGTGTCTTTCTGTTTGTAATTATATTTTCAGGTAAAACTTGATTGTTTTATTGTGTGTTTTTCTTTCTAGAAAGAAAAAGAAACTGGATGTTGAATATATTCATATATAGAGAGAATTTTCCACATGAGACCAATTTATTCAGAGAATATTAGTAATACTAACAGTTGTATGAAAGCTCACTGTTGCATAGAGCTTTCATATATATTGTCTGTGCTTTTCATTAGACTCTTTTTAGTAGTAATTTTTACAAAGTATTATGTCAATTGTAAAAAGGAGAGGAGATATCTCCATTGTTTCTATTATATGGGAACCATGTAGTAAGTAATAAATGAGATTAGGTGGACTTGAATATTTCTAGCTAGTAATCTGATTATGAGCTGTGCTCTTTTACAACCACCATCTAATAGTAAGCCTGTATATCTAATAGTAAGCCTGCAAGATCATCAGGATTTTGCAGTATCTGTAACCTAGTCACTTAGGTCAGCCAAATTAGGTCCAGTGTCCCTAGAGTATAGATCAGTAGCTACCTGAGCACACTAAGATAATATGTCAGTGCTGACTCATTTTCAGTACTTATGCTCTCATGCCTTCCCTACACTGTAGACAAGTCCTGACCCATTTCATTGGTTAGCTCACTGGGATTTTCAGAACTCCGTTCCCAATTATGCTCTTGCTTTGGCAAGGAAATTTTGTATTTGTAATGACAGGTGAGGGAGACATCTTGCTGGAAGAGTGGATGAGATAAACTGACTAAAGCTATTAACTGATTAAGACTTAGAAATGAACAGAGAGAGAAAGGATGCTGTTAAAGGGGAAAAATTGAAAGAGGATGATATGCCTTATACTAAGAAGGCAAACACATTTTATGAATTTCTGTTTTCTTTGTATGCTTCTTTCTCTAGCACCTTACTACCATATGTTTCTTCTCTATGGTTTTTTTTTTTTAATTTTCCTTTGTAATAGAAATAATAAAGTATTAAAACTAACTCATCACTCCCCTTTTAAAAAATATCCTTTATAATGATCCTATACAGACTTATTTTTCCACCATATCATCATATATTGTTCTTTTGTGAACAATACATGTGAAACCAAAATTTTTCTGTAGAAAGCCTTGATTTTGTTCTTATTTAAGTTATCAAAATGCTTAATTTCCTTTTTGAATGAATGTGAAACCAACTTCTGTTGCTATGGTCTTATCTCAGAATTTAGATAAACTGATTCTTTTTATTTTTTTTCCAGAAAGGAGAATGGATATGAGAGTAAATGTTATGTAATATTTTCTTGTTTTAATATTTACTTTTGTAACATGTTGTTAGAAATAGAAATGACCCAGGTTTTCTTTTGGAAAACTGATTGATAGCTTAATGGTAATTAAAAAATATATAGATATATATATTTTAGGATTTTTTCCAAGTAAGTATTAGAATTTTTTTAGAAATTCACATCAGGGACATTTGAATTAGTTCTGCTTAGTGAAAGTCAGGATATGAAATGATGTTAGTATCAAATAATCCATTTCTTATAAAAGATATATGCAGATTGATACTATAATATGCTAAATGTATTATTTCTAAGCCTTTAGTAATTGGATAAGATAAACAAATCGCTATTCAAAAGTCTCTCTCTCTCTCTCTGTCTCTCCCTCTCTATAAAAATAACTCTAACCCTAAAACTGATAATTTTCTCTTTTCATTTAATTTTTGTTTCCAATATTTTTTTTTCAGAATTTTTTATTTAATCCAAGCTACCTGACTTGATACATTGGCTTTATAAGCGCATATGGAAAAATAACCCAAAAAGTATGTCTTTCAACAAATGCTTAATGACTTTTATCAGAAATATTTCTTTCTAATGATATAGCCATAAAAATCAGAATGTTCTTTGTTCATGGCTAATTCAGTCAATAAATGCTTATTTACCACCCACTATGTCTCAGTGCATTTGGGCTGCTGTAACAAACTGCCAAAATGGGGTAGTTTATAAATACAGAAATTCATTTCATAGGTCTGGAGATGGTAAATAGAGTATAATATTAGCATATCTGAGGAAGAACCCTCTTCCCTCATACAATGTAAACTCCATTTTGTTGTGTTTTTTTCATAAAGGGGAAGGGGCTAGGAATCATCTTGGAGCTACATTTTATAAAATACTAATCACGTTATGGGGCTCTGCACTCATGCTTTAAGTACTCCTTAAACCATCATCTTTGGGGATTGGGATTAGGATTTCAACAAATGAATTGAGGGCACAAACAGATCAGAGGAGGGTACAATTTTTTCTTCTATTGGAGGAAAAATGACTGATCTGGTACCCAACAAAAATAGCTTAGTGTTCCAGAGAATGTAAGAACGAGGCAGCCAGATTGGCAGGGTAGGAAACAGTGTTATTAGTATTGTTAACTAATAGTAATTGATACCTCAGAGGCGTTTTATGGATGTTCATTTTGCTGAAATAGGAGCAAATGCTAATTAAATTAGCATAAATGTATCTGTAAAGTAGGGATTTGTGATATAAGGTAGATACTTATTTACATAATGATATGAAAGCAGGAAATTACTTTACATTTTAAATGGATTCAAGACTACATTCCTCCCTTGTAGAGCATGTCAGGATGTTAACCAGTGTTGCAGATCTCTTGTTTTTGATTTTGTATGCAGTTGATTGTGTATTCCCATGATCACTTTAAATGCAATACATTGTTCTTATTTACTTCTTTTGTATTGGTTTTTGGATAAAAATTATTTTAAAAATCCTGTTTTTCCAAAATAAAAACTTACTTACCTTAGAGTAAATCACACTTTTATTGATTTAATTGGGTAGGTTTTTTTTCTTTTTTTTGAAGGTGGGGTTTGGTTTTTCTTTTTTTTTTTTTAAATATTTATTTGTGCGTACAGAACTGGGGTACAGGTCAGAGGCTCAGGGGCGGTGAGAGGCTTCACCAGAGACAGAACGGGGAACAGAACAGGCAGATCGATGAAGTACACTGCTGAGGGAACCTCTGGGTGGGTCAGGAGAGGTCTGCCACACCATGTGGTCACCTCCAGGGCAGGTGGGAATCGAACTCATGCAGAAGCGGCTTTAGATTCTCAGTGCTGTGCTTTAACCCGCTGCGCCACCAGGGAGGGCCAGGGGTTTGGTTTTTTTTTAAGAAAGAAAAGATAGCTCCTCCAGAATCTTAAATGAATAGCATTTTACTTTCAGAGAATAGATAGACAAAATTACAAGTGTTTTGACTAGAACTGTCTTTATTCCCCATAGGTGAAAAGGAGATACTTGAAACAAACACTTTTATAAAGCAAAGACCTAAAATCCTACAAAATCGATTAAACCTAAAATTGTTTTGCTTTTTAGCATTTTTAAAAAGATTTATTTATTTATTCATACAGAACTGGGGTACAGGCCAGAGATGCGGAGGGTGAGAGGATTCACCAGAGACAGTGCAGGGAGCAGGACAGGCAGATCCATGAAGTACACTGCTGAGGGGAGCAGCGGGCGGGCCAGGAGAGGTCTGCCGCGCCATATGGTCACCTCCCGGGCAGGCGGAATCGAACTCATGCGGAAGTGGCTTTAGCTTCTTATTAACCCGCTGTGCCACGAGGGAGGGCCTAGCATTTTTTAATATATCAAAAACCCCACCTTAGTGACATCCTAGTCCCACCAGAAAATAATCCTGATAGCCCCATGTTGACAACATGCTCAAGATGAACAGCCAACTCAATTTTCTGAACTTCTGTGTGTATATGTGTGTCTGCTGAATCAAAGTCATGGGGGCTCAGATGATTTTTACTGCCAGTAATTAAGGTAATATATTTGAATATCCATTTTTATCCTGTTCTATTTAACAGTGACATTCTGTTACTTAATTTCCTTTCTCTAACTTCCTATTTGACTGTTTTTGTGTGCCCTTTTTGATACCAAATTTAATAGTAGAATAACCTAAAAAATTGAGTGTCTGAGTAGAGGCTGTCATACATTTATTCATTCAGAAGATTCATCCCCATATTTACATAACTAGCTCCCTCATTTCTAGTCTTTATTCAAATGACATCTTTTCAGAGATTCCTTCCCTGGCTTTTCTAACATTTAAACTACCATCCTTCAGTGTTTGATATCCTTCCTTGTGTTTTTCTTTCTCCCTAGCACTTACCACCAACATACATATATTTCATTTTCATCTTCTTTACTATTGCCCTTCCATCATTTCTTTCTTCCAAGCCATCCTAGAATATAAGCACCATGAAAACTTGGGTTTTTGTTTCTTTACAACTGTGACCCCCAGTGTTGAAGTCTTCTACATTGAAGGGACCCTGTGAATATTTGTTGAAATAATTACTGAGTACAGGAATAAAAAGAAAGGTATTGTAAGAGATATATTAAAGAAATAGGTGTAATAATAATTGAAGAGAGGAAGAAGTGAAAAAAATGACTCTTATTTGAGTTTCAGTGTATCAATTAAATAATCCCCTGATTTGTTCAATAAATATATGTCGATATTCTGTATAACAGGGCAGTACTTTTGGTGCTGGGGTTACAGTGTGAAACAAATGGGACCTGTGGGGCAGAGAGACATTTATTCATTAATCTTCTTGTAAATCTAAAATTTCCAGTGCTATGGGAAAGAGCATATGATGCTCTGAGCACTGATAAATGGAGGATTTAAACTGTTCAAGGAGGTTGGGTGAGGTTTTCCTGACTGGGGAGTTACCAGAAGCCAGGACTCTCAGTAATTAAATAGGTTAAGAGGAGAAGCTTTCAGAGAGATGAGAAGAGAGAACTCTCATAAAGGTTTTATGTTTGGCTGGCGCATGTTTAGAATGGATTGTTACAAACTACTGAGTGATCAGAGATGATTAGTTTTACTTTTTCAAAATATCATTCTCTCTACATTATTAAGAATTTGTTGATCCAAACCAATCATGAGGTTTTCATCTAGACAAAAGATAATGACCAGTGATAGCCGTGGAGTTGAAGAAGAATGGGAAGGTTTGAGAGATATTTAGGTGGTAAAATGAATAGACCAAAGCAGACATTTAGTAAATGCCCTTTTTATGTGTGTGTGTGTGTGTGTTAGACCCTGGGTGAAATAATGACATAACAAAGAAACAGAAGTCTGGTATAAACATTCTATAATTGGGATTATGTTTAGAGTGCTTTAGGATAATAATGAGCAAAGCAATTTTTTTTTAAAGATTTATTTATTCGTACAGAACTGGGGTACAGGCCAGAGATGCGGAGGGTGAGAGGATTCACCAGAGACAGAGTGGGGTGCAGAACAGGCAGATCGACGAAGTACACTGCTGAGGGGAGCAGCAGGCGGGTCAGGAGAGGTCTGCCACACCATGTGGATCTCCTTCAGGGTAGGCGGGGATTAAACTCATGGGGAACAGAGTTCAGCTTCTTTGTGCTGTGCTTTAACCCGCTGCGCCACCAGGGAGGGCTGAGCAAAGCAAATTTACCTGAGATTTTGTAAAGAAGATAAAGGATAATATACATCCTCAAGAGTAAAAGAGTGTTTTCTAAGTGGATAAAGAGAGGAAAAGAATTCCAGATGGAGCTATTCTTGGCGAAGGCAAAAGGACATGAACGCATGAGCAAGTAAAGTTTGCCGAGGAAAACAGAAGTTTAGAACTGGAAGGTATGAGTAAGACATGCTAGTAATATAGGACTTTATGGCATACTTCTTACTCTCCTGAGACTTGGTATGGAATCTCTGAAGTTGAAACTAAATTAGTGGTAGAAATTCAAGATGGAACAAGAATTGGATTTTGTTAGTTGAAACTTTGATATGAAATATCTATCAGTGAAATGGGAGATTAGAGATGGAACTAGATAAAGTGATTGAATGTATAATAGTGATGATAGATACCCCTTTGAGAATAGATTTGATGGTTAAAGCAGAAAGAAGAAAGTTTTGGAAAACACTTTGAATATTAAAGCTGTAAATGAATTAAGGAGGCATAAAGAAAGGAAATTGGGAGATTTGTAAAGTAAGTTGGTATATGAGTACTGGTATAATATATTCTGCTTCATTACTTTGGGTCCATTGGCCCAGAACTTGAAGGAAAAGGTGGTTTTCTGGCTCTTTTATTATCTCAACCAAAAGGTAAAAATGATTTGTAATATCACAATAACTGGATGTTTTCTTATGTTTAGGATGAACTCTTCTCTTGCTATATATTTAATAATATTTCATTCAAATTCCAAAACACCCTCTTGTTAGATACTGTGTTTTCTTTTAAATTTCATTTAGATACCTAAATCTGGCAAAATTACTAGTTTATGTAAAAGCTTTTCATTGCTATTATGTTATATACAGGTCACACTACCACATCAATCCAACTAATCACTAATGTCACTATTAATACTGACTGATTTATTTACAAAAAAGGATATTAAATAAATTGCTCAGAGGGCTCAAAGAGTGACGTCTTAGAACGTGAGATTATACATCTTTGTTCTAGTACTTGAATTTTGCTTTATTTCTTAACATATGTTTAGAGTTTCATTGCCATCAGTTACTATTGAACATATTAGTTGGCTTATTACTTTTCAGAGACTGGCCTGTGTGCAACATATATTAAGTAACAGGGAATACCCACTTGAGTTGTGAGTTTAGTTTCTTAGTTTTATGTTTCCTCACTTATTTGGTGATTTGTAATGTTCAGACTGAATGGAGGGGAGGGGATAGTATTGCATGTGAGTTTGCATTGACTACTCTGTACGAATTTTTTTCGTGTCTTTTTTAAGCAAGTTAGAAGCTTGTTTTTATTTATTTGACAGTGATGCTATTGTATAGACTGGGTAAAAATTTTTTTCTTAAGATTGTAAAACCAATCAGCCAGGAATAATAGTATAATATCTAGAGGAATGCATGTTGCTCTTAAGTACTTTATACCATATTCATAGTCTAAGAATATTTAAAGTGAGAGTAGTTTAGTTTAAATCTAAATAATATGAAAAACCTAAAGTGAAGTTGGTATATTTGGGAAGTATTCAGGGAACATGGATTTTGTAAGTGTGTCATTTGCTGAAAATTAATGTAAAATGTGTATAATATGTACATTTCAAGATTCTTAAAAGTTGGACATATTTTGTAGAGTTTTGCTTCAAATTTTCTACTAGCGGTAGAAAATTATTTTGCAGTGGACATTTTATCTGAATCTTTACTTGTGCTTTTATTGTCCAGATGTTTTTATGAAAGTTAAAAGTGAACAGAAATTATATATTTACTGTTTTTATTTAGGGATAAGTTATTTTCTGTAAAATTGTGAGTGGGGAAACTAACGTCTCTGAAATGAGATTTTTAGAATTCAGATTTTTAAAAAAGATTTATTTGTGCATACAGAACTGGCGTACAGGCCAGAGGTGCAGGGCCTGTGAAAGGATTCACCAGAGACAGAGTGGGGAGCAGAACAGACCGACTGATGAAGTATACTGCTGAGAAGAGCAGCGAGCAGATCAGGAGAAGTGTGCCACACCATGTGGATCTCCTCAGGGGCAGGCCGGGATTGAACTTATGCAGAAGTAGCTTTAGCTTCTTAGCCCTGTGCTTTAATCCTTTGAGCCACCAAGGAGGGCCCCTTATAATTCAGATTTTATAGATCTACCTTCATTATTTATCATAGATAATTTGGTGGTGTATTAAAAAACATTCACTTGATCATTGCTTATAAAAGTAACAGGACCACAGAGGAAATTAATGTAATATGATTGGTGCAAGAGGATAAATGAAGGTAGAAGAAAGAAGGATTTTAAAGGGGGGTACAGAGAACCTGGAGACTATTGTGAGGAAGCGAATGGAGCAGAGTTTAAAGGCATAGGACTTCAGCAATATAAAATGAACCAGAATTTCAGAAAGGCGGACGGGGAAATATTTGGAGTTGGCAGTTAAAGTATTATGCAAAGGGAAAATAATTTCAATGAGGGAATGATTCAGCATATTCAGAATTCTGTGCAAAAGGGATAGCAAGGGAGAGCATTGTGAATTGTTATAAAAAATTAATAAATGATGAGAGAATCGTAGTATGCCAAGGAAAGATTTTATGTGTGTCAAGGAAAGGTGCTATATATGTGTATGTGTATGTTTGTGAGTTAGGATAGTTGGTAGTCACATAAGTAGATTCTTACTTTGTGATAAAATAGGCCAGAGTGAAAAATTTAAAGACATACGAGGGCTATCTAATAAAAACTAGTATTTTTTAAGAGCATAGGTGCAAGATAGGGCTGTGAACAAGATAGGACATATAATTTGGGGTACTTGAAATGAAGGGCGGGTATGACTGGAGATAAGTTTGCAAGACATGGGTCAGAAACATGGAGAGGATTCTAGTCTGAGTTCTTTAGTTTTCATGAAGTGATGAGAATAAGGACTGTGTTTTATGTAAATCTGAGGTTTACTGGATAAGATTATTGAAGTAGATGCCTCCCTGGTGGTGCAGCGGGTTAAAGCACAGCACTGAGAATCAAAAGCCACTTCCGCATGAGTTCGATTCCCGCCTGCCCCGGAGGTGACCACATGGCGCCGCAGACCTCTCCTGACCCGCCCGTTGCTCCCCTCAGCAGTGTACTTCGTCGATCTGCCTGTTCTGTTCCTCACTCTGTCTCTGCTGAAACCTCTCGCTGCCCCTGAGCCTCTGGCCTGTACCCCAGTTCAGTATGCACAAATAAATAAATCTTAAAAAAAAAAAGATTATTGAAGTAGGGGTGTGAGGAGTTTGTTGAAAATGAATAGTAGTCATTGAAAATGAGGCAGAGTAAAGCCTCATTTGGAAAGCCTGTACTGTGAAACTCTACCATTGATTTGCTGCATGACCATACATAAGTTGCACTTTCTGTGCTTCAATTTTCAGCTCAAATTGGGGGTAATAGTAGTTCCTACCTCACTGAAAGATTATGAGGGTTAATAAATGTTTGTAAAATGTAACTGACATAGAATAAATACTCTAGGAATTATGATTGTGATTATTGATTTTACAGTTGAAACAGAAAAGTGTAAAAATGAATAAGTATGGTTGGGGGGAAGGTAGACGAAGGGAGAGAGGGAGAGGTGGAGAGAGTGAAAGAGTCAGAAAATATGAACAGTGTGTACATTCGATTTCTGGAGTAGTAGGAAAAGAATAGAGTATTAGAATTAAAAATTTCTGTTAGAACATGTTGAGCTGACAAAAAGATCAACTGTTGAGAGCTGAAGGTTATTGGATATGAGATGGACATGGTGTTTGGACTTTTATAACAGAATGTCTAATGCCTCATCTGCACGTGCAGACTGACAAAGGGGTGTTGTAGTGACCACGTCAGTCTGACCATTGTTATTTTGAAATGTGACTTGGTTTTCAGTTAAATTAGTTGATCCTAGAAAACTCATCATATATTAAATCTTTGTAATAATTACTGTGTGATATAAAGTTTGTTTTCAGTCTTATATAATTTTTATAACTATTCCCCCCACCCCTTTGAAGAGCTACAAATCATGTAGAATTTGTATTAGTTTATTTTGTGGCACTGTGGTGTGCGTTGCAGAACAAATAATATTTCTGTACCTTACCCATTAGATGCAATTCTTTGTTGCAGCTCAAATGGTCAATTCAAATGACCCCATTGAGCACCAGATTAAGAGAAAGAAACAAAAAATAGTATTTGGATTAGATCTAAGAGTGGGTCCTGTTTTGTGTGATGATGTATATAGAGATATCAGGCAGGAAATTGCTAACAAAATTTCAGGTAGAATTCAGATATAAAGTTGCCGTGGTGCAAGATTTTTTTTTTTAAGATTTATTTATTTGTGCATACTGAACTGGGGTACAGGCCAGAGGCTCAGGGGCGGCGAGAGGCTTCACCAGAGACAGAGTGGGGAACAGAACAGGCAGATCGATGAAGTACACTGCTGAGGGGAGCAGCGGGCGGGTCTGGAGAGGTCTGCAGCGCCATGTGGTCACCTCCGGGGCAGGTGGGGATCGAACTCATGTGGAAGTGGTTTTAGATTCTCAGTGCTGTGCTTTAACCCGCTGCACCACCAGGGAGAGCCACAAGATTTTTTTTTTAAACTATCTTAGCATCTTGTTCTCACTAATTCATTCCTCTTTCTAGCCCAGATATGGCTGGTAGCCAGGCTATATGAATACTGTACAAGTTACCTTGTACAGAAATAATTTTTTATTGGATATGGTGAAGAATATAATTTTAGCCTAATTTCTCTTTTAGCTACATTACAATTTTTCTACCTTTCGGCTACATTCCTAAGCATTCTCTTTCTGTGTGAAGACATACAAATGGTTAGTTTTTCCCACTGAAAATTTTTCTTGTTGATTTTTTTCTTGTCACCAATGGCTGTGCTATATAAAAATGCTTTCTATGTTTGTTGGTAAACATATCCAATGCAGTAAAATTCAGTTCAGTAAGACATGATTGCTGCAGTTTCATCTTTTTTTCAAATAGGTAAACTTTAAACAGAATCATCTTTGTCTAACTTAAAAGTTTCTGTTATTTTGGAAGAATATTCTCATTTATAGCAGCTTACTTCTGGTGATCCTAATCAATCGAAACTATATCTTTTAAAAGATTAATGTTATAAAGTTTAGTGGATTTGCAATATTTACACAGTGTTTTAATAAAGGCGATTTTTGTAAAAGAACATTACTTTTAAATAAATAAAAATTTAGTATGATAAAAAATGTTTATCCAGAATATTAAATGAATTTTGGTGAGGTTTTTTAGCTTCTTAGTTTCCTTTGTGAATTAAAATCTCATCCTTGATAGTAAAAATTAGGTGCTTTGTAAAATATATTCCTTGTTTCTGTCTATTTCCTGGGGTAAATTCCCACAGTTTAGAAACCATGATTCATCTTAATTGATATGTTTCTATGCTTCCTGGGTATCCTGGCAGAGAAGTGAGAATTGTAAAAATTGAAACCTTCTTTTGGTCTTGTAAAGGTCATAGCAACAGACATGGTCTTGAAATGGAACATTATAATGGTCATATAACTGATTTAAATGGCACTATATAATTATAGCATGATTATATGTGTGGTGGCATCCCTTTATTGGGTTTCATTTCTTCTAGATTAAGATATGCATCATTTTTATGTGAGAAAAATGAGATATTTTATAAAATCCAATTTGTTCTTGTCTCTTAACCTTAATACATTACTTAGTCTATGTTTTAAACTAGTATAAAATAATTTATTCTCAAACTCTGATTCCCCTTTTATCCTGGGTTCTTAATCTTGAAAATGAATCAATTAAATCAATTAGCACATTAATTTCAGCTTCTTTTAAATTTGTCCTGTGGGGATTTTCTCTCATGAGGTTTTCATAAACTAATTGAATTTCTGTTTACCCTAAAGTGAGTTTTTCAATCATCTATTCTTTGAAAGATGTGTGGCACGTCATATATGAAAATCATTTCTTTGTCTTTGATATACAACATATGTAAGAGTTTTGACTCAGAAGAAGCACAACACTTTAAGGTAATTCCAGGTTTACAATAATTATTTCAGGCTAGGTTTTGGAGTTCAGTATGTTGGTGAAAATTTAAAAAAATCAGTTGACACATTTGGATCTCCAGTCTACAGTTGCTTTCATTGATTTTCAACTCATGGTGCTCATGCTTTTTTTGAGTTTCTTCCCATCATGAATTGTACTGACCAGTGTAACCAATAAAATATTGTAGAAATGATGTTGGGTAACTTCTGAATCTAGGTCAAGAAAGAAATAGTGGCATCTTTCTGCATTTCGATTACTTGTGCTGGGAAGTTAGCTACCATGTCAGTAGGACTCTTGAGCAGCATATGGAGAGGGCTGTCTAAGAGAATGGAGGCTGCCTGCCTGCAACCAACATTGGTGACAAAGCCATCTTGAGAACAGATCCTTTGGTCTCAAACATGCTTTCAGATTAATGCAGTTCTGGCAGCATCATGATTAAAATCTTGTGAGAGACTGCAAGCCAGAGTTAGAATCACCTGATTAAGTTGCTTCTGTATTCCTGACCCAAGGAAGCTGATTTAATAAATGTGTATTGTTTTACGCTCCTAAATGTAGGATAATTTGTTATGTAACACAGAGAAGTGTTGTATACACAAATGAAAGCAAAATTTCACTTGAGGTAATTGCCATAAAGGAAAGTTACATACTGTTTTGAGAGTGACTAAAGAGTTCTGATTTAGTATGGGAGCTTGGCAATTAACTGTGAACTTAAATCTAAAGAATAGGAAGGAAGAATCCTGACACGGGATAGTCTGTGAAATGGCTCTGTTGTGAGAGAAAGCGGAACCCTTCTGAGAAACTTAAAGAAAATCAGTGCACATAAGTGTAGAGAGTAAACAAGTAGGAACAAATGATGATAGAAATATCAAGAAATAGTAGACATGTGGTCATTTTGTTTTTTACTTTGAAAGCAATGGGAATCCATTGAAGGCTTGCAGCAGGGGATGTGGAGTAACTAGACTTGATACATATTTTGTAAAGAACATTCTGATTGCCTTGTGGAGACTCTACTAGGGATGATAAGTTAGGAATGACTGTGTAAGAGTGGTTGGAATAGACCAGTTAGAAAGCAATTGTATTTATTTAAAGAGATTATGAGGGCCCTTCCGGGTGGCACAATGGGTTGAAGCACAGTACTAGGAAACTATAGCAGCCACTGCAGCATGAGTTTGATCCTCATCCAGGAGGTACAGCAGAACCACCTGTCTCACCAGCCTCTTCCCTCTGCAGTGAACTTGAATAAATTGGTCTGTTCTGCTCCCCACTCTGTTTCTGGTGAATCCTCTCACCTCCTGCATCTCTGACCTGTCTCCCAGTTCTGTATGTATACATAAATAAATCCTTTAAAAAGTAAAGAGATTGTGATTGTTTTGACCGGAGTGGTGGAAAGAGATAGGCAGATTTGAGAGGTTTGGGATATAAAGTAGTGTTGTGTAAGGAGTTAGCTGTGAGGAGTGAAGAAAGGGAGCTGTCAAGTTAGGTATTTGGCCTGTTGAATGGTTGAAGCTCAGTTTTGTTTTTTTTTTTTTTGCAGAGAGCTCATATTTTGTTTTGGACATGTTTTTAGATGCTTTTCTGGAAGCCAAAATGGAGTTTCCTGAGCCAGTTAGATATATTATTCAGAAACCAGAAAGAGAGATCTGAGCATGAGACAAAAATTTATTAAATTTATTATGAAGTTGTACAGCCTACATGATGCATTCATTTGAAGTTTTGTGGTCAAAATCTATTAAAATAATTTCAAAATAATGCTAGTCCTTTATCCATTTCTCAAAACTATGAATGGGGCTTTTAATTTCCAGTAGTAGTTTTTTTTTTTAAGATTTATTTATTTATGCATACAGAACTGGGGTACAGGCCAGAGATGGGGAGAGTGAGAGGATTCACCAGAGACAGAGCGGGGAGCAGAACAGGCAGATCGACGAAGTACAATGCTGAGGGGAGCAGCAGGCGGGTCAGGAGAGGTCTGCCTCGCCATGTGGAGCTCCTCTGGGGCAGGCGGGGATCGAACTCATGCTGAAATGGCTTAAGCTTCTTAGTGCAGTGCTTTAACCCGCTGTGCCACCAGGGAGGGCCTCCAGTAGTAGTTTTTAATGTTGCTCGTGTCCCCTTCTCTGTCTTCTGTTTTCATCAAATATATCTACTCTTTTACCACTTTGTTCAAAACTCTCTAAGAAACTACCCCTTGGGATGACTCTTAATTCAGCCTTCTACTTTGTTCTTTGCTCCTCATTATTTAAATTGATGTAGCTTTTCTTCTTTCTTTGACAGTATAGGGGCTAACCTTGCAATGAGGATAAGGAAAGAAATAGGAGCATAAAGCCAGATGTTCTTATGATGGTATAGAGAGAGGAAAGTCAGGGAATACTTCTGGGAAGTGACACATTTATGATTTTTATCATGTCACTTAGTTGTTAACATGTAATTAAACATTGAAACCAGAGCCTTAGATTATTTTGCCTTGTAATGGAGTCAGTGAAAGTATGTTTTGATCGTTAAGTAGCTCCATTATTTAATTATCCAGTTAAGGAAGTTGAGTTTAAAGGGAGGCCAGTTAAGATCTATGTTTACTTCTGACCAAAACTCTTGGGCTAACACATCCTTCAGTTCTCAGTTTAGATAATGGTTCCTTTAGAAAGCTGCTTCAGACATTTCTTCTCTACGTTTAGTACTTCACTAGTGGACACTGTCTCCTTTTATTATTATCCATCTTATTCTTTAATAGCATATTAAACCTAATCTAACCTGAGATTACCATTGTATAAATTAACAATTATGGTTTTATTGTATATAAAGGAACTCAAAAAGCACTTGTTTAATTAATCCAGGCAGGTTGTCTCATTAGACTTAATAAGTTTCAGGTGGATATTATCAACCCGGTTTCCTACAATAAGTCCTGCTTACTATCAGAATGTGTAGACTGATTCTTGACAACATATAATGGCTATTCACAGGTTATTTTCTTAGATTATTACTTTGAACTCTCTATCACCAGTCTCAATAGAAGTCTGGGGTAGGCCCACCCTGGTGGCGCAGCGAGTTAAAGCACAGCATTAAGAAGCTAAAGCTGCTTCAGCATGAGTTCGATTGCTACCTCAAAGGTGTCCACATGGTGTGGCAGACCTCTCCTGACCTGCCCGCTGCTCCCCTCAGCAGTGTACTTTGTTAGTCAGCCTGTTATGCTCCTCACTCTGTCTCTCTGGTGAATCCTCTCACCGCTCCTGCATCTCTAGCCTGTACCCCAGATCTGTATGAATACATAAATAAATCTTTAAAAACAAATTTTCGAATAAATAAAAAGTATGAGGGACTAAATACATTCTTGGGTCATATAATTTTTACAATCTTAAAATTGATTTGTGTTTCACTATTATTCCATATTGAGGAACATTAAAAGTAGCAGCTATGAAACTGATTGTTGTGTTCACTCAAGTGATACAGGAGAGGGTAATTTGCTTTGATTTCTTTATGAAAACTGATAGGAAATTTTTTCGTAGTAGTAGTAGTAGAGTTCATTTTGACAACTCGGTTTGTGTGTGTGTTTAATTTTTTGTGGTTATGGTAAACATTTCTGTTTGCAGTGGCTTCTAGGTAAATCAGGTTCAATTTTTTGGTAGATCACTTTATGTCCTTTGTTGCAATAGTCTTGCTGTTGATTTTCATCCTATTTTTTATTCATTTTGGTTTTGGTGCACATTCATCCCCCACCTAAACCCATTTATTTACTTTTTTACTTTCTGTACCAATCAATCTTTGAAAGTCAACTGAAGTTTTCTTTTTATCACAGGGCTTTAGTGTGGAGTATTCAAAAGACTACAAATGGATCTGCCATGGACCCAGCAATTCCACTCATAGCTATCTATCTAAAAAGTACAAAAACAAATTCAAAAGGCATCCTGCATCCCCAGCTTATTGCCAGAGTATTTACAAGATAGTTTTACAAGATATGGATACAGCTAAAATATCCACAAACAGATGAGTGGACCAAGATGATGTGGCATATATACATAATGGAGTACTGTTCATTGATCATAGAGATAAATTCATACCATTTGCAGCAACATGGATGGAGTTGGATGGGATTATGCTAAATGAAATAAGTCAGAATGAGAAAGACACTGATGGTGTCACAGGTATAATATAGTGAAACCAAACAAAGGGTCAAACAAAGACAATCTTTAAAACAAATTCTTGAAAACTGACAATTATAGGCTTTTGGCAGGGGGGAGAGGGTGAAAGCAGAGGAACTCTAGGAGAGTACAGTGGATGATGATGGAAGACTATGGGTGCTTTAGTGTAGAAAGAGCTGTGGTGTCAATACCTAAGAGAAAGGAATCCCAAACCATCAAAATACTGACAAGGATGTAAAATAATGGTACTTCAGTAACACTAAAAATAAGTAAATATTGAATTAATTAAATGTTTTAATTAAAAAGTAATCATGGAACTTCAAAATGTTACATGGAGGCATCTATAGAATAATAGGTGTCTGTTGTCAATCTGTTTAGGAGGTACTTAGTACTAATTTTGACTTCTCTCATTGACCGCTCTGGGTTTTCTAAAGTCTTGAGAATGAGTGTGGGCTGTGGAACACTCTCTTACCCTCTATTTCTGAATAAAGGGTCATTGTTTTCCCAATTTAGGGAGTAGTGTTTCATTTCTCCACTATTTGATCTGCCTACTTTCCTAACCCCAGGGCATTTCTAAATTATTAAAAAAATAGCGCTTATTTTTTTAAATCTGTGATTAAATACAATGTTTAGGCTAAGTAGAGATAAAGTTTATAATACATGTGAGGACAACTAGTAACTTCTTTGTTTTTTAGTTATTTTAAGAACCATTTTAGGCATTTAGATTAATTTTAGAAAAGTGTTAATCTTGTATCACACTAAGAAATAAACTAAATGTACAAAAAATATGTGTTACTATGGGTTAAATGTACATCATGATTTTATGGATTTTTTAATGTCTAAATTTTGCTTACAGCTTTATTTTAGAGTCTAAAATATTTGAGATATTTACATGTTTTAATCAAACACTTAAGTGTGGGTCATATTATTTATATTCTCTATACTTTAAAAACTAACATTCTTTAAGATGTATTTGCTAAACCCACTTTAAAGTAATATAGTTTCATTGTTTTGTTAAAAATCAAACTTTTCAAGCCATTTCTGATTGCTAAACTTTTCTGGAGAGTTGTTCCATATCCTTCCGGTCATCTAAATTTATCACAGGCCTTTATCTGAGAAGGTTGGTGAACCTTCTTTCCTTTTGATCTTGCATCCTGGCGAGTGCTTGGATATTTCTTGTGTAAGAAAAGTTTTGGTGGATGAGTCAGTGCACTGAGTCATAGGCAGCATGAAGCCTCTAGTGTTCTATACTAACTAATTGGAAACAGTTTCAAAATTAATTAAGGCACAGTTGTCAACTCAGTGTTACTGATTGACATCCCACCCAAGTATTTTGTCTTTTGGCAAGTTGCTTAATTGTTCTTTAGTATTTAGGTTTTTGTGTCTGTGGTTTTTTAAAGGTCTTTTAATATTCTATACATACCATTTTGAGGTTTTTAAAAAGTCCTTTTATGAACCCAGTGTCACTCGTGTTTAATTTCTCCTTTGCTTGATGTTTTTTTCCCTCAAAAAATATTCAATATAATTTTTTCTTTTTTGCTTGCTGATTTATCAGTCTGTGTGATGAGTCTTTTATGCTCCATAGAAACTAGTTCATATAATAATAATATATTGATTTATCAAATAAAACCCACTTTCTAACCAACCAGAACCATAAAAGCAGTGTTTTATTTTATAAGAACAAACTAAATGACTGTAAATTCCAGTACATGGATTAATTTAATCTTAAGAAACTCATGATGGCATGCTGTTGGAAGATTCTGTGTCTTCATTGTACTCACGTTTGAAGTACTTTTTTTTTTTTTTTAAAGATTTATTTATTTGCACATACAGAAGTGGGGTACAGGTCAGAGGTTCAGGGGCGGCGAGAGGCTTCACCAGAGACAGAGTGGGGAGCAGAACAGGCAGATGGACGAAGTACACTGCTGAGGGGAGCAGCGGGTGGGTCAGGAGAGGTCTGCGGCGCCATGTTGTCACCTCCGGGGCAGGCGGGGATCGAACTCATGCGCAAGTGGCTTTTGCTTCTTAGTGCTGTGCTTTAACCCGCTGCGCCACCAGGGAGGGCCTGAAGTACTTATTTTGAAGAAGGATTTTGCAAGACTGGATTGATTTAGAGTAAATAAGAAGAAATCAAGACTAGGAAGATATGTTGGCTGAAGAGATAAATATTTTAGCAAAATGATAAAATGCTAGGGTGAATTACTGAGGGAAAAAATGAAGAAAGAGAACTCAGGTATTAAATGTCTGCTAATTTTCATACAGCTTACATATGTTAATAATGTAATTACTCCTACCATCTCTGAAGTGGGAATTATTTTTTCATTCAAAGTTTCAGTAATATCTGTGTAATAAACATCTTAGACATAGCTTTAATATGCCAATTTGTGCCAGATTAAGGCATTATGCCAGAGAACAATTGGCGAAAAACATGCACCTAGTCATAGAACAGACAATATATATGGTAATAATTAGATTGCACATCTTTTAATCATTTCTCTTGAATATCACTTTTGAAGTTATTTGGTTGAAATTCAGACATTTTATCATTGTGAATACATAATTTAATTGTTAACATCTTTATGGTACAGTGATTAATGCTGTATCTTTTAATCAGTATCTTAGATTTATTAGAATGCAATAGATAATGTTTACTCTTCTTACTCTTCATAAATGTTTAAGAACAAAGATAACATTTAACCTATTGGTTTTTATTAATTTTCCTTCTAAGTTTGTTCTAGTAAGATTATCTTTAAAAACAATCTGTGGTCAGCAAAGTTTTGTAAACACAGCATTATTATCCTTCTCTTGCATATTCTCACTGTACATAATATACTAGTATACAAGAATTCTAGTAAAATGTTTTTAACTATGTTAACTATGTGCGGATGTATTTGAGCAATGAATCCCTCATATCCTCCCCACCTCTTTCATGTTTTCCAAAGAACATTGAAATGTGCTTGAAGAAGTTAATGATAGGCGTTTGCAACTTTGAGAAATGCTGGATTACACAGTATCTTGACTAAATGTATCATTAAATAGTGTCTAACTTTTGTAACAATCTGATTTTTCTTTTCCAATTTTCTTACTCAAACTCATTTTAATTTTCTTCTATGGATTAGGCATACCAAATTACTAATTACTTGATTGTTTTCCCTCCTGATTTCTTGAGTCATGTCTTGAGATACAGTTTTTTTCTGATTTGCTAAAAAAATTATGATATTTGAAACTTACAAATTGGATGTTTGGAGTTTCTTTAAGTACTCTAAGTGGCTAGAGAATTCTTGGTAATGAATAAAATGCAAAGGAGTCCATTTTCTGACATCTAAAGATCAGTAGGTTATGGGAGTTTTATTACTATATCTTACATTGGTTTTCTGAAAGTATGACATTTTTCATCTTCAAGGGCTCATTAAGGATGAGTAAATCTCTATTCCTTGCTATTTTTCTTGTTTTTCAAAATCTTTACTTCCTGACTCTTCTCTATTTTTTATTTTAACCCCTATCATTCCATCATCTTTTTTAGTATCTGAACTCAATTTACTGACTAGATCTATAATTGTTAATTTAATCATGTAAAGTCATATTTATTTTCTACTGTATTCTCTGTTTTATTAGTTGCTCTAGAACTCTTAACACCTTAGTAGAAAAGGCCTAAATCTTCAACATTTTATATCTAAGCTTTTACTTATTACCCCTAAGCTAAACTAATTTTTTTTTTAAAGATTTATTTATTTGTGCATACAGAACTGGAGTACAGGCCAGAGGCTCAGGGGCAGTGAGAGGCTTCACCAAAGACAGAGTAGGGAGCAGAAAAGGCAGATTGACGAAGTACACTGCTGAGGGGAGCAGTGGGCGGGTCAGGAGAGGTCTGCCGCGCCATGTGGTCACCTCCTGGCAGGCAGGAATTGAACTCATGCTGAAGTGGCTTTAGCTTCTTAGTGCTGTGCTTTAACCTGCTGCGCCTTTAACCTCCTACCAGGGAGGGCCTAAACTAATTTCTTAATAACCTTGCTTTTGGCAGATTGGTTATCATGTTTCTCTAGTCACTGAGGCATTCAGGTATACTGATTTTATTGCAACTTTTTCCATTTCTTCCTTTCTTATTTGTAATACTTAAGAGTTAGGTCTGTAATCATCATTCCTGTTAGCAAGTGTTGGGCTTGTGTTATTTTCCTACTACTATAGTGGCCAGCATGGAGTGTATTCTGTGCATTTGAGCACCTTGTGATCTTAGTGAGGAAAAACCCTTGGATTCATAACTTACTGTATCCATCAGACTCAAAAGGACCCAGGAAGTACGTTGTTGTACTGTAGGTTATAGAAAATGAGTTTACAAATGTAGATTGCTGCCAGAATGCTTAGCTTGACTGTTAGGCTAACCTATTGCTAGGCTAGTGTAACTTTTGGGTGGGGGAATAATATGCTTTCCTGTCCTGCAATGTATTTACCCTAAAACAATGAATTTATTTCAGCTAGCTTGATGCTTTATTATCTGCACATATTCTTGGCTGATAATTCTGATTTTTTTTTTTAGCATTTTCTGCCATGAAGAACCTGTGTAACAGGATTTTCTGATGATTTAATTAGACGTTCACAAAACATTTAACATAGTGTTTGGTACATACGGTGATAACAATAATATGGTGACAGAAAGCACTGGAATATGGATGTAGCTGAGGCATGTGTGTGTGTGGGTGGGAGGTGGGGGGTGAATCCACACACTGTTCTATCAAGCCTGGCCATACCACCCATGTCAGTTTTTTTATGTTGGAAATCAGAAAACTTGGATTCTGATTCCATCTTTATGTGACTTTGCAGATCATCTTTCCACTGTTCCTATACAAATAAATGATTTGGATTAGTTATTAGGTAGTTACTAGAAGTTACGATTGTGAATTGTAAGTAAGTGATACTTTGGGCTTAGGCAAGTGTGACTTAAGAACCTGAGAGTAGGGCTGTCTTATATTTAATGGAATTATTTCTAATGAATTATCCAAGTCAAATTGGTAAATAATCGTTCAGGATTCATTTGCTTCTCATAGAAAAATTTTCTTCATTTGTTTATTATTGACATATAACATTATATTAGTTTCAGGTAAGAAACATAATAATTGGATATATGTATACACAGAGAAATAATCGTCTCAAGTCTCACATTTATCACCTCACATAACAGTTTTTTCTCATGTGATGAGACCTTTTAAAATCTATGGCTTTAGTAGTAATTTTGAAAGCAACAATTCAATATTAACAATAATGATCCTGCTGTAATGTCCCTGTAATTATTTGTTTTATAACTGGAAGTTTATACTTTTTAACCCCCTTCATCCAATATCTTTATCATTTTTTTTTCCTAAAGGACAGATTTATTAGGAAAAAGAGAAAGAAAAAAGCAGTCTGTATAGACATAGGTGATCAGAAAGCTGCTACTGCTGCTGCTGCTTTTGAAAGGCTTAAGAGATGCCTGTATAAACACAAGTATACAGTCTTTGGACAAGAAATTCCCCAACACAATTTATTGATAACACTGTTCTTTTCACATTGTGTATTCTTGATTCCTTTTTTTGTAAATTAGTTGACCATGTTCACATGGGCTTATTTCTGTGGCTTCATTAAGCTATTGATATGTATGTTTTTATTGCTAGTGCCATAATGTTTTGATAATTATACTTTTGTAACAGTTTGAAAACTGGGGTATAATCTTTCCAACTTTGTTGTTTTTCGTGTGGCCATGGCTATTCATAGTCTTTTGTGCCTCCATACAAATTTTAAGATTGCTTTTCCTACTTCTGTGAAAACTTCCATTGTAATTTTAATAGGAATTGCACTGAATATGTAGATTGCTTGGATAGTATGAATATAGTGATCTTCCAATCCATGAGCATGGACTATATTCACATTTGTTTGTGCTTTCTGCAATAATTTTCATTAATATCTTACAGTTTTAAGCACATTGGCCTTTCAACTCCTTGGTTAAATTTATTCCTACGGACCCTCCCTGGTGGAGCAACAGGTTAGGATGCAGCACTGCAAGCTGGCCACAGTTTGCATCCCTGACCCTAGAGGTGATCCACATGGCAGACCTTCCTGACCTGTCCACTGCTCCTCTCAGCAGTGTACTTTGTCAATCTGCCTGTTCTGCTCCCTGCTCTGTCTCTGGTGAATCCTCTCACTGTCCCTGCCTCTCTGGCCTGTACCCCAGTTCTGTGTGCATAAATAAATACATCTAAAAAAAAAACTTTATAAAAAATACTCCTAGGTGTTTCATTTATTTTTTCTAGATGCAATTGTAAATGGATTGTGTGCTTAATTTTCTTTCTGACAGTTCATTTTTAATGTCTACAAAAAAAGTACAATAACAAAGCAGTACTTAAATAGTGTTAAAATACATTTGTATTTCTTGAATTAAGAATTAGTAAAATTCTGAAAACATTCAGATGTTTCACAATTGGAAACACTCATTGAGACTGTTAAGAAATATGAAAAAGAATTAGGTAATATCTGACACTTTTACACTCCTTAAGTATGTAGTACTGGTGTAGTCTCTTCAAATTTCAGATGTGCAGATCACAGGTCTGCCACTGCTCAGGATACATCTCTTGGACAGGCAATCCTGTGTTCCTAACCAGGCTGAGTTTGAAAGGCCAATCAGTCCCTCTTCCCAAAACCCTCAGTCTCCCACAGTGCACCTTCATATCAAATTGTCAACTAGGTAACTGGACCTTCTAATGCAGTAACCATACTGATTAGTATTGATCTTTCTTCAGCTATGTCTATTTCATTTGTTATTGGTTCTTTTGCCTTCCCTTTCCTGTTCTTGTTTGTTTCCCTGTTTTTTCTTGTTACTTCTCTCAATTTGAGCCATGACATTAAGATGAAATTGTGAGTACAAAGAATTGAGGGTAATAATATCTCACCAGTACTACTTTTATAAGCAAGCAAACACCTATTTTGAATATTATAGAGAGGGATGGCACAGTATAAAAAATAAAAGTAGAAGAGGTGAGGATATTGAGTTTGGAAACGTGCTTTAGGAATATTTGCATTATATTTGAAGTAGGGATGACTTTTAAAAACTGAAAGATTCTTCACTGCCCATGCATACACTATTCTGGAGGGGCAAGGAGGGACTGAAACAAACAAACAAAAAACTCTGACAGTTCTATAATCACTACAAAGAGTAGGGATATGATTCTATTACTTCTGTTTATCAACATTTTGGGATTTTTGCCCACAATGTTTAGAATGTTAAAAATGGACAAAATTAAGATTAATGTGAAAAAATATATATAATAAAATAAAAATGGAAGAGAATATTTGCTGTCTATTTAATAGAGTGGAGACTTTAGCTGTACTTTCTTATAAAGTTTTATTTATCAAAGGTGGCCCTCCCTGGTAGCACAATGGTTTAGGACGCAGCACTGCAAGCTAGCAGCAGCCACTTCAGCATGAGTTTGATCCCAGTTCCAGAGGTGTTCCACATGGCGTGGCAGACCTCTCCTAACCCATCTGCTACTCCCCTCAGCAGTGTACTTCTTGTGTCTGCCTGTTTTGTCCCCACTCTGCCTCTGGGGAATCCTCTCACTGCCCCTGCACCTCTGGCCTTTACCCCAGTTTTGTATGCATAAATAAATAAATCTTTAAAAATAAATAAATAAAGTTTTATTTAGCAAAGGTATTCTCAGGAATTAAAGATGAACCTGAAACTGTTCCAACCTCTACTGAAATACTCCTACACTATGTTGCTAGAATAGGTTTCAGTACTTTTTGTAAGCCCATTGCCAGAAAGTTCTTACCATTTGAAGTTTCTGCTTTCAGCTGGATTGGGAAGAAGTTGTTCACATTTGTTCAGAAAGAAAGGTGATCAACAAATGGATACTGAAACATTGGGATGAACTTTTTGTACATTAAAGCTTTCCTCAGAAGGAATTGTTTTCACATGACACTTACTTGGAACTGACGTTCCTAATGGGTCTTTGGGCCTAAATTAAAAATAAACTTAGAGCTAAATATTAAGTGTATAACTTAGATGTTTTCATTGGTATTTGAATTAATAACCTAGTAGATAATCTTGATTGTATCTCACTGCTCCTCCACTTTAAAAACATGACTGTAAGAACCCCTTAATTGGTCACTGACTTCCAGTACATTTTCCACTTTGTTGTTAAATGGATCTGTCTTTATCTCTGATATTATCACTTCTCAATCAGTGTCTGTAATTGCTGGCAAATGTACAAGTTCCATTGCTATCAGATCCATTCTGCCTCTTCAGCTTCCTCTTTTCTATTTGTCCTACTTAACCCACATCAGACTTAAGGCACTTTCAGGTCTTTGTGGCTTCATGCTCCACCCTTTCCCTCATCATGGTATTTATTGCACTGTTTACTCTTTTTGCTTTCATTATAGTTTGTAATTGATAACTTACCAGTTTCTTCTTTAAAATTGAGGCAGGATCCTGCCTAACCGCAATATTTTCTGAACATTTAGCTCAGCGTCTCTTTCACTTTATTGAATCACTGCCCTGCCTTCTGCGACTTATAAATTTTTGTATGTTTCTATTCAACAGTTTACACACCAAGTAAGCTTATGGTAATACTTTCAGACCTTGATTTTATGAATTTCCCCCCAGAAAGAAATCGGTAATTTCTGAGTTTTCCCCCTGCTAAAGGGAAGGATGTCCCAAAGGAACTCTGCAGAATCTTATGGACTCCACCCCCTACTCCAGCTTTCTGGACACTATCAGGTACTCCAGTGATTAAAAACTACAACTCCCAGCAGTACCAGGGAGAGAACTGCAGGACCTCAGGGTGGAGCTAGCAGGAATAAATTCTGGAGGATAAAAAGGGGGCGATTGCAACTCTCGCTCTCTCTTTTGCCCTGGAAGCAGCTCTCCGGATTGTGTGACTTGGTGTGTTCAGTCAGCCTAGCCGTAAGGTATTCCACTTACTTTGTATCCTGCTCTCTTTCCCTGGGTTGTTTCCTATTCCTTTCCCCTTTTGTAAGTAAACCCGTTATTGACCCTTTTGTGTGTACCTACAGTGTAACTAAATTGTGAGTGCGCGTGGGTCAGGCCCCACATACAGGCGGCCCAGTCCACTCTGGGCTACCCTGTAACACTTATTAGTGGTCCCACCTCTTCCTGCAAACTATAGCACTCAGGTAGTTATTTGCCTGTGAAGTAGAGAGCACCAACTCCTGACATTAGTCTCTTCTTTATTCACACTATGTAATATTAGTTAATAAGTTGGATTTCTGATTTTCTAAGACTTTTTGGCTTTCCTTCTATCCCCTGGCCATTCATACAACTTATATATGTTTTAGAGAGGTGAAATAAATTGCCTTAAATCAAAGAGCAGGGATGTTATGTTAGTTTTACATAGCCTAAAAGGCTAGGTGTGCTTTTTTATTTAGTTTTTCAGCTGTGGCACTCAGTTCATAAGCACTATGGTTCATAAACATTATGACTAAACTGCACTTTAAAATCATATTTGCCCCTCTTTTGAATTATTTCTTATTTTCAAATGTATGGCAGGAAATGGGGTTCAGGACAAAAAATTTTCCTTTCCAGTCAATTTTTTAAAAAGATTTATTTATGTATGCATACAGAACTGGGGTACAGGCTAGAAGCACAGGGGCAGTGAGAGGACTCACCAGGAACAGACTGGGGAGCGGAATAGGCTGATTGATGAAATAAACTGTGTGATGAAATAAACTGTGAGGGGTGCAGAGAACAAGTCAGGATAAGTCTGCCACACCACGTGGATCACCTCCAGGGCAGGGAGGGATCTTACTCATGGGAAGTGGCTTTAGCTTCTTAGTGCTGTGCTTTAACCCTCTGCCCCACCAGGGAGGACCTCCGGTCAGTTTTGGTGAAAGAATGTTGTTGTGTGCTTAGATGGCCATATGGTAGCCACATCATTCTTTTTATAGTTTGACAGTTCATAGAGTGTACAAGGGAAATCAATATTATGGAATTTTTAAAAGTTGCAAACATTGGGGGGAGGGAGCTTTTACTCTGAAAATAACTCCCCAAAAGAAGCATCCTGTTTTTTTCAGTTGGGGATGAAGAGAGAGAGAGAGAGGTCAGTAGATGAGCCCATGGAAATATTAGTCAGTTAGTTCCTTATAAGTGAATAATTAAAAAATGAGAAAATTTCATTTTCTTGTTATCCCAAAGTTTTGTCTTGATGACCCAGTCAATTGAGTGGGCAAAAGAGTATGCTCAGAGCAAGATGATGGAATTGGCATTTTCACAAATCCAGCGTATAATATATTACACCCACTGACTCATGAAACAATTAAGGTCCCAATTTAGAATGATTCTGGACAGAGACTGTAATCGTTAGATTCCTTTAACAAATATACATGTGTTATAGTTGGAAATATGAGTTAAGTACAGCAATTAGTACTAAAGAAAGTTGTGGTTTAAAATTTGAACCTCAGTTAATATACATAAATTGATTAATTTACATTTTAATTTAAATAGCTGATATCAGTTGAACTAATGGAAGTGTGAATTTTCAAGCTAGGTTTCTTATTTTCTTTTTCTGTTATTGATTTTTTATGTCTAACAGTTAAATGCAAAGGTTATTTTAATTTCTGGCAGGCATTTTTATTTATTATTAAGTAAAGTATTGAGTTAAATATTCAGGGAAAGAAAATAAGATCTCCAGTTTGTAATTGAAAGGCAGATTCTAGCAGAGTGGTAAAGAATGTAGGCCATGGAACTGGCTGAGGACAAATCTCTGTTCTTGCTCTTACTTTTACTTGTTTTATGAATGCAGACAAACTATTTATTGTCCCTTTGCTTTGCTTTAGTTCCCTATAATCTGGAGAAAAAAATTTAGGGCATTATATTAACAATCTGTAGTTTCTGCTATATTATTAACTTGCTATGTATTTTAGATAAGTTGCTTTATATCCTTATATCCTTGGACTTTTTTCTTTTTCTTTTCTTTTGCTATGAGGAGCAATGTAAACTCCAGGTTCCTTTCTGGTACTATAATTCATATTGGTAGAATGAAGTGCATGCATTTTGATATTAAGTTTTTGCATAAAACAGGTTTCTGATCTCAGGTTAGTATTATGTTACTTTAGTAATTTTATGTAAAAATCATGTAATTTTATATATGATGTATTATGCTCATTTATGATATGGTATGCAAAATACCAATCATAACGCTTGCTATATTGTATAGATTTACAAAATGGTATTGTCTTTAGCAGAGTTTCTCTACCCTTCCAGTTCTTCCTCTCTCTCAGCAACTTCATTCTAATTTAATCATTTAAATGGGCTTTAGTCTCATTATTGGGTGATTTTAGCATATGAATCAAGTCAATTTGTGAATAGCCAGTGAATTTATGAGTGGACACTAAGCATGTTTTAGCCAGTTTTCTGTGGAAGAGCCACATGAGGGTTGCTGAAAATTAGGCATTATGAAAGTATTTTATAATAACATTTATTCTGGTAAACTCAGAATCTAGGGCACTGAGAGAATAGAATTGTGCTAATAGAGGAGAAGGCAGAGTGGGTATTCACTTGTCTGTAGTATCAGTGCAGCATTTTATGGGAAAAATTGGTCCCGCTCCTTCCCTTCTCATTCCTTCCTTTTGTTGAGGTCTTTCTTTGCCTCAGTACTGAATTATGTTCAGCAATTCCTCAATAATAAGAATTTGTAAAATGTGTGACAATAGAACATTGATTTTCAGTTTTGCCACTAGCTTTTTTTCAGATTTGGGGGAGACAATATGACAAGAAAAAACACTCATACAAGATTACCGTCTTGAATAATAAAAAGTCCAAAAAATAATGTTTATGAGTTATTTGTTAGGAAAAAGTAACACCTAACTTTTCTGTTTCAGTTTCTTTTTCGGAGATGGAGTGAAACAGAGAAGCACATAGAGTTTGATGATTTAAATATTTTCTAACTCTAAAATGTTATTGTTGTAATATTCTAAATGTAGTGATTGGCACAGTACAGAGTAATCAACTTTGAGAAGAAATGCTACTTTTATGCCAACAAAGTTACCTTTACAATTAATTTTTGATCGATTGCAAACACAGCTGTTATGATAGTATAAGTAATGCATTCTTCCTTACTTATATTACAACTTTATTAAATTTATTTTGTCTTTCCTTCATACCTCTGCCTGGTTCTATAGTGACACTACTTGAATTAAAAGTTAAATTAACAGTACAATTAACAGTTAGACCCCTTCCTCAGATATAAGGTGGAGGGGTAGGAAGACGCTATTGAATCAAGTAGTTGGAGATTTAAGTTAAAGGCTGAGAGAAAGAAAAGCTATATAAAGAAGATGGTACAGGATTCGAAATGGAGATAAACTGATGAGTTCAAACTCTGAGTTCTTCTTTTGACTCAATTTCCTTAAGATTATTGAAGATAATAACTCCCATGAATTTGGTAATGATTTTACCACAGTGCTAGATCAGTGTTAAATAAATGTTTTCTAGTGTCCATAATTAACATTTCAAACTTTTTAAATTACAAATCTTTTAAGGAAACAGGAAACAGACTGACCAGTCTCTGAAAATTCATTTATATGCCGTTTGAGAATAATGGCTGTAATTATTAGCATGACCTTTATTTATTAGTAAATATAATTTATTTATTAGTAAATATAAATTTCTAGAAATTGAAATGCCTGAAAATGAAGGCTGAGTGTGGGAATATATATAAATGTCTTCCTTATGATTTTTGTTCTGATTAGAAAAAAATGTATGTTTTCATGTACATCTAGCCCTTTATACTCATTAGAGTCTAAAGAGTATTGAAGGGTGAGAAATTAGATTTCAGAGGGATCCCAGAGAAAATCTCTTTCATCCTTGTATTATAGGAGACATGATACCGTAAAGGTGGCCACTGGAGAAGGAAAAGGTGGGGATCTGAAATTTCTTTTATGGCATACACAACTGGGGCATGTTTTCTATCTCTAAGATAGCCAGGGTGGCTAGAAATTCCTTTGTATTCAAGTCATAAATGCAGTTAAATGTTTTTGAAGATTTCAACATTTAACTGATCTCCATATTTAGGAAAACATCTTTAGTTCAAAATGTATAATTCTTCCTGACCATGTGTATTCACACAATGGGATCTAAAATTGACTTTTTTTTTTTTTTTAAGATTTATTTATTTATTCATACAGAACTGAGGTACAGGCCAGAGTTGTGGAGGGTGAGAGGATTCACCAGAGACGGAGTAGGGAGCAGAACAGGCAGATCATGGAAGTACACTGCTGAGGGGAGCAGCGGGCGGGTCAGGAGAGGTCTGCGGCCATGTGGTCTTCTCCGGAGCAGGAGGGGCTCGAACTCATGTGGAAGTGGCTTTAGATTCTCAGTGCTGTGCTTTAACCTGCTGTGCCACCAGGGAGGGCCTAAAATTGACCTTTTGAATAATCTTTGCTGTGAACATTTATGTCTTCTCCTGGTAGATATTTTAAGTCACTTTTTCTTTTTTTTAAAGGGTTAAAAATTATCTCTGTTCTAGTTCCAAAGTGGTGGGGGGGAAGGGAAGAAATAAAACAAAGCAAAAGATATTTGTACAAGATTACTTTCTTAAATGATAACAACTGCAAACTTCTTATGAATTGTTAAACTTGTTCAGAGACAAACTTGTTTCCTCTTATATTATAAAATTATATGTCTTTGAAAAACTTACACTATTGATAAATAGTATAGTCAGTTATTTTATATCTGGTAGCTTTAGCCATCAAAAATGATAAAGCTACCAGTCATCATTTAATGACCTTCAAATACAAATAATGTATAATATCCATTACATATAAATTCTGCCAGAACAAACATGTTATTTCTGAAAAACATGGTTTCTTAATTTGTGATAGATAAAAGAGAAATGTTATTTCGCCCGTGTCCCTTAATTTATAAATCCTCATTTCTTCATTTTAATGAAAGGTGTAACGATTGTTATCTGCAGGTATATTACTAGGAAGTTATCAAAGAAGAAATGACATGAGCTTTGCTTGAATATCAGGTTATTATAATTCTCACCTATTTGGTTATGTTGGACAATAGGATTCTACAATTAATGATCTGGGTATGTCTGGCTTATGTTACAAAACAAGGAGTTTTGTAATTTCTGATCAGTTCAAGAATGGTTTCCTTATGGTATTTTATAAAAACTAGTATATGACTATTTGGTACATGGACTTATTCTTTGTGACCCAGGCTGCTTAAAAGTTACCTTTATTACTTTTACGAACATTTTGGCATAGTGGAGTTGATATCCTTAATTCTGATATAGAATTTGAACAAATGTAATCAATTTGGTGAAATTTTACAATAATTACATATGATAGACATTTGTAAAATGCTGTTACTGGTAGCGATTGCCATTGCCTTATTCTTATATATGAGGTTACTAAATGGCTTTAATATTAAACTAATCAAAACAATAGCAAACATCCCTCCCTTTAATAAACCTAGTGAGGCTTAGAACCTCCTGATACAGTTCTTATAGTACATTGAGTCTTAATCCCATTAGACCTAGCATCTCTTTGCTACTGCAAACATTTTGTAGCATCCCTTAACACCTGGACATATAGTGAAACACAATTGATATCAATATATTGTGCTAACTATGACAAAATAGAAATAAGTTATATTAGGTATTAAATATTACAGTTTGTAATGATAGAAAATGGTGATATAGTTAGATCTTACACTTACATCTAATGAATGTAGTTAAGAGATAGAGGAGACCACAATTTATTTTATAAATTAAGGATAAACAAATTGAAAGAGCTGATGATGTACATGGATCCTAGAATAAAAAGTTTTGTTAAAGTAAGTAATAACAGAGCTCATGTATTAGTTTTTAATTTAAGCAAAATGGAAATAACTTTTGCCAGAAGTAGGAAAACAGGAGAAAACAATACATCAAATTAGAGACCCAAATGAGTTGGGTCCTATTTAAAGAATACTATTAAGTAATATTTTAAGTTGAAACATGGGTGATATACTAGTGAAATAGGATAGAAATATGATTTGTATTTTGAAATGTTTCTACATCTATCACAAAGGAGAATAAGCAGAGTGATTTTGGGGGAGTGATGAATTCAGTTTAGGGTCTGTTGAATTCGTATTGTCAACAGAACATTAAAATAGATATTTAGAAGTTAGCTGAAGTGAAAAATTAAAATTCCAGAAAAAGGTTACACAACCAAGATTTAGTTTTGAAGGTCATTCACAAAAGCAGGAATCATTGAATCCACGAGATTAGATGATATTACAAGAGGATAATAGTAATAATATCAATTAACATAAGTATAATGACCAACATTTGTTGATATTTATTATGTGCCACGTGTTATGTAGTTGATACATATTTTCTGACAAAAATCCTGATAAAGTAAGGATTATTACTATTTTAATTATTCATTTATTACTACCATCTCTATGGATAAAACAACTGAATTAAGGTTTCCTTATTTCATATAGCTAGTAAAATGACAGAGTTTGAATACAAACTTCCAGTGAAGTGTTTTTAAAGAACTCATTTATTTTAGAGCTAACAGTAATAAAAGAGAAGTAGTTGTTCTTGAAGAGAGTGATTTAGAGTGCACATTGTTATGGAAGGCAAAGAATAAGAGTACAGTAATTATTATCATGGGTGACAGAGTATTTTGGAAAAATTATAAATTTTTTTCATTAATAAATCCCTGGGAAATGGTCATTTAGTGCCGTTACAAAGCTCAAGAAAATTACCTTGAGATGTTCTCAAAATTTTAAATTTTCTATTTGTCTAATACTTATTCTGAACTTTAGTATTTCAGATTGAATTCTGATTCTTAGCAAATAGAGTGTAGCCATTCTTTTAATAAATCCTGATATCATCTTGAAATAAGTCTATCAGAAATAAGCAATAAAAATTTTGAGTTTGTTTGGGGCAATAAAAATATGTTGAAAATACCAGAAGCAATGATTTAATTAGTTCTTGATGAAAAGACAAGCATTGCAGAAAAGTTTAGTGTGAAAGTTTAAAAAAAATTAAGTATGATTTATACTATGTAGTCAAGAAGAAGCAATTCATTTTTGGGTGTGATAAATAGAAATTCATGTGGGTGTTCTGATGATTAATTACTTGATGTGTGTAGAATGATTGGGAAAAAAAGAAATATGGCACTAATTCTAAATATTATCCCAGAATTCTGTCAGGCTGCATGGCTGCTTTCCCATGTGATTGCACCTTTTGCCAGACCTGGTTTCCACAGCAGCATTGCTTTCACTTTCAGTTGAAATCTGCCCCAGGTTTTTTTTCTCTCACATCTTTGTATGCTTGGTTATCTAATTGTAATAGAGTGCTTTTTCTTATATGACTTTATATAAATTATGTAATGTATTTACATGCCATACATATGTGTGTATATATAATAGAATCTTAATATACTTAGTCATTTTCTTACCTTTAGTGACTTAGGTAACAGAATTTTTTTTTTATTTTTTATTTTTATAGATTTAGATTTTTATTTATTTATTTATTTGTTTATTTTATTTATTTATTTATTTATTTTTTAATTTTTATTTTTTTTTAGATTTATTTATTTATTCATACAGAACTGGGGTACAGGCCAGAGATGTGGAGGGTGAGAGGATTCACCAGAGACAGAGCGGGAAGCAGAACAGGCAGATCATGAAGTACACTGCTGAGGGGAGCAGCGGGCGGGTCAGGAGAGGTCTGCCACGCCATGTGGTCACCTCCGGGGCAGGCGGGGATTGAACTCATGAGGAAGTGGTTTTAGTTTCTCAGTGCAGTGCTTTAACCCGCTGCGCCCCCAGGGAGGGCCGGTAACAGAATTTTTAAAAGTAATTTTCACTATAATTACCTGACCTAAAGTAATTTGTTCCCTGGAAATTTAGCTATTTTAAAATAATATTTAGTTAGCTGCTGTTGTCAATTCTTCAACTGTATTTCTTTCCATTGTTTGGGTATCATTTCTTTGTCCATTAAAGTAGGAGTTTTAATTGGAAAACTTAACATACAGTTATTCTCTTTAATTAGAATTGATTAAGGTAATGCATTATTTAAAGTATACATGTCTTTAGGAGACACTTTGTGTTTACTTTTTAGATAAATGAGCTAAAAAAATTTCTAGTGGCTTACATTTATTTTTAAAAATTAAGTGTAAATTGAGTGGTAATATAAAGTCCAAAGGATGTGTGTGTGTATATATACATATATATATATATGTATACACAAACACGCACACGCACGTATATATATTCATATGTATACATATATTTTTATATATTATATATGTGTGTATGTATATACCGCATATATAATTTGTTATATATAAGTAGCAATCACTAATCCTTGGGAAATGATCATTTTCCAAAATGCAAACGGTATATGTTCTTGGTACTTAATATTTCATTGAACACATATAATTTCTCACTATTACAACTCTTTTTACTAATCGGGACTAAATAATAAGTAAATAAAATATAATAAATGATTTATATAACAAATAATTACTCATTATTCTCCTTGAAATTTTAAAACAAGCAATAGCACATCATTACCATTAATCCCATAATCTGTATTACTTTATACTCAAAGCTGTTTTAATTCTAGTATTGATGTATAGGAAAAGAATTTATACCAGCTTTAAATGAGCTTAAAAAAAAACATTGTGCCATAGTTTATATTATTCTCTACATTCAGATGTGTGATTTTCTTTCACTTCGAAAAACTAGTCTTTTCAGTGTTTTCTAACTTTCTTGACATGTACATTTTTCCCTACTGTTGTGCAAACACTACTCTAGGTTTGATTTGGCACTCTGCCTATAGTGATTTTGGATAATGATGTAGGACTAGTTTCCAAGTTATCAATGATAATGTGAATTATGATTTAAATTGGTTACTCTGGAAAGCAATGTAGAAAATATCCTAGAAAATGTTGGCACATAGGTAGAATATAAAATTTCCAGCCCCTCACTAGGCTTTTTAAACAGGAGAGTGAGATGCTCAAATTTCTTTTGTTAAAAAGATATTTCAGAATGCAAAGTAGAGATTAGACCAAAATAGGGAGATAGTAGTAGAGAAAATTGATAAAATAATTGGGTAGTAATCTGGACAAATGATGGTAAGAGCATAACTAAAGCAATGCTGTTACAATGGAGAGGGGAGAGTAGATTTGAGAGAGAATTCTGAGTATGAATTCAAAGAATAAGAAAGCAGATGTTAGTGGTCAAGTAAAGGGGATGTTCCTGTCATTTTATGAGTTATAATTTCATGAATGAAAGCATTCTTATCTTTCTTATCTTGGCTGTTCAGATCTTAGAAATCTTCAGGTTTAAAAATCAATATTTTGATGTGAGGACTTTTCTTAATTTTTTATATATGCATTAATGATGTTTGGGAAATGAATATTAATTTGAGTGCAAGAAAGATACATAATTAAAGAATCACAGTAGAGCCTTTATGTATAGAAAACTGAACTTGAAGCCACTTGACCTGAATTTGGTCCTGATTCCATGTTATTTGTAGCATGACATTAGGTATATGGCTTGGCCCTTCTTTTCTCACCTGTGTGACAGAGATAATATTGCCCATTATATACTATTGTGAGGTTCACAAAAGAGAATGTATGTGAAAAGGTTTGCAAATATTTTTAGTGGGTATTTTTATTTATTCTTTTTTTTTTTATAACTGAGAAGTCTGAGTTTATTTTAATCTCAGTTTTCACTAATGAACAGTGTTCTAAACACTTTAGGTGACATTTCACTTGAACACATTCTTATTAGCAAACTAGCATAACTACTTTGCAATGCTAAATATAGTGGTGATGTAGAGTTCTTAACTGAACCTCATTTTGTAGATTTTCTTTTTAGCTATTTTCATAATTGACTATTTACATATTTTAAGGTTTTTCAAATCTTTGTTCTTTTCAATAAATTTTTTTTTTAAATCAGAGAAATTAGTTTGTCTGATTCAGGAAGTTGTGATTATATTCTTTCCTTACAAAATAAAATGTAGATTCAGAAATGGAAAAACATAAATATTTTAATGTAGTTAGTTTTTTCTTATCTGTCTGACTTGCCTTCTCAGTCCCTTTTCATAATCTTGTCTGTGCATATTTGAAGCATTTGTTACTGAAATAAACACTTTTCTGGTTATCAGAAAAGATGGTGACCTTTGCAGACTGGCATGTGATAATTGCTGCATTCTTTAACTCATATATCTAGATGGCATACAGTGTGTCTAACTTTCTCAGTTCATAAGTATAGATTAAATTTCCAAATACTTTCTTGTATTTTGATTCAGTTTTAATAGTATACTGTTGATCAAAGTTATGAAATGTAATATTAAAGTTCATTTATTTTTATTTTGGATTTATTTATTTATACATGTAAGAGAAGATGTGCAGGCCAGAGGTACAGGGGTGAGAGGATTCACCAGAGACAGAGTGGGGAACAAAAACAGTTGATCTATGAAATACACTGCTGAGGGGAGCAGTGGGTGAGACAGGAGAGGTCAACTGTGCCATATGTGGGTTAGCTCCCTGTTTGGGGGTGGAACTCATGCTGTAGTGGCTGGTGATAGCTACCTAGTGCTAAGACTTAGCCCCTTGTGCCACCAGGGAGACCCAGAGTAAAGTCCATTTAAATGAATTGGAATCTGTCTACTGAAAAGCATAAATTGATTAGTTCCTGTTTTCATATTGTTCTGGCAAGTTCCATTGTGCTGTGTTTGGTTAGTTTACTGAATAAATGAACCTTCCTGAATTCCTTATTTCTCCAGTTTTCCCTTTTTCTTTTCTTTTCTTTTTTTTTTTTTGAGAATGGTATTGCAAACCAGAAATCTTGAACCTAGGTGCTTTCATTGATACAGGTGTGTGGAGGTATGGTATCCCCAATTCTGCACTCACTCAGCTGACAGAATAAGGAGAGGAAATATATATTTGTATACTAGTCTTGTTTATGCATACTACTTTCTATATGGAACAATTTTTATCTTTGTAACCTAATTTCATACTGTTGCCTGCTTTGCCTTTTATTTTTACTAATCTTTATATATTAATTTTTTTGTGTATTATATAAAGTTTTTTTATATTTAAACTTTTTAGGTTCTGTTCTAGGTTCTCTCTTATTTTACACTCATTTCCTGGCTAGTATTTTCATCTTACTGTTTTTAATGTAAATGTGTGAATTCATTAATAATAAAAGATCATTTTAATTAGTACTTTAGTATCTTGTATATACCCTTCTAGAGAATCTTAGCTTATATACAGGCAAATACATTTCTCTGTCTTTTTATACATTGTAAGATTAAAAAAAAATTTATGTACATATATTATTTATTTTATTTTTAATATGCATTGCTAATATTTTAATGAGTTGCTAGTGTTTTTCCCCCTATTAATTATTATTATCATCAACTACACACCCTTTAACTCAATAGTATTATAATATATGATGTCCAATTTTAGATGTATTCAATAATGAGATGCTATTATTTTTGTATCTAAATTCACCTGGCTGGTGTTGTCAGTTATTATCTATGTGATGTAAAGCCATATTTCACATACATTTGTGAGATATCCATAAAATGCATCAAAAGTCTATCTTTAAACGTTTTTTTTTAGTTGAGAAGACTACTTGCTTTGTATAAATGTAATAAAACTGATTTGCATTGCAGTTATTTCATAAATCTCTGCAATATTAATTTAAGGTGTTTGATGTCTTTTCAGAAATGAAACTTTTTGCTAATATCTCAAAGGGCATTGAGGATTTTTTATATAAACTTTGCTGAAATGCTAAAATAAATTGTATTTAGGGCAAAGAAAAAAGAATGAATACCTTATATTCTGTTGTACAGATGTCTGCAATTGAATAAGGCCTCTCTATTGAAAACATAGTAGAGTTCATTTTTTTTTTTAAACATACTTGGCCTCAAGTCAAGAAAAACGCTGATTTGTATAAAGATGATTGAAATAAATGTCTTCAAATTTGAAACATTGGCTGGCAAAGCAGATGTTTTGTATGAGACAAGTGTTTCGGGTTGTGTGAAGACTCCAACGAAAATGTTTTCTATGCATATAAAAAGCTGTATTTAATATGAAAATGTAGGCAATGTAGACACAATATTTGGGTGGTATGGATAGTAAAGTGAAAATCAGAACACAGAACTCTGGGAACAAGATTACGTTACTCACATGATGAGCTGAGTTAGGAAAGCATTTGAAATTGGTTGCTATCTTTATTAATTTTCGTGATTTTCTCAACATCCAGTTACCTTATTGGATGTGATAAAAGAGTAGACTCTTTTGGAATTTAGCTCTAAAATTCTTTCAGTTTCTGAGAAAGAACTGTAATGTGAAAAGCCTGCAGAGAGATTATAGATTCAATTGTTTAGTGTGAACAAATGTTTGAACAATATTTTATGATGACTTTATTGTAAATGCATGGGCTAGGAATTTAAAACATTACTATAAGTCTGTATCAAACTGTCACTGATTGGGACTTAGCACTCTTGATCCTAGGAGAAGGCATGGTTAGCTCAACTGAGTTGCTATTCTTTTTACATAAACAGAAATAATTTGGTGTTTAATTTACCTTTACCATCATTTGCCTGCTCAAATTTTCTACTAAGAGAAACCTTTACTGGCAGTGTGGTCTAAACCGCTATGAAAAATCCATGCACATTCATTCTGTCTTCTTAAAATAGCATTTTTATGGGACAATTCATAGTTTATATTTTTCCTTTTAGCTACATAAATGTACATTGTATATTTACTATATAGTATTCTGATGTAAAATAATTTACCACATGTATTTAAACAATACAGTGCTGTTAAAAATTCAGTTTCCAGTTTTGCTATTATTCACATGTTGCATTGAAAATGATTAACTCACTTATTACATATTTAGGGTAGTTAGATGCACTTATTTTTCTGGAGTATATACCTAACTGTGGAATTATTGAATCATAGTATAAGCATATATTTATCATTAGTAGATACTACTAAACAGTATTATTCAGTGATTTACTTCTGTCAGCATGTATGAAAGGAAAGATGTGGGGCCTTTACCTTGAAGGATGCTGATATTTATTAGAAACATATAAATTATGGCCATCTTTTCTTTTTATGTCTTCTTCCTGTTGGAGATTTAGCAGTCTTATTTTCTGAGGTTGAAAAAGGTACAGGAATAGGTCATTCTTATGTAAGTAATATTAATGCAAATAACATTTAAATAGCAATTTCTCTAATTTCTTGGTACTTCAATAGTTTTAGGCATTTTCTTCTATGGTGGTCTGTAACATTTAATTAAGAAGAATGAACTCAGACATTTCCTGTTGAGTGTTTGCTGCTAATCTTTCTTACATTGTTAGGGAAAAAGTGAAGGCATGTATAAATAAAATTTACACACACACACACTAAATCTTTCATGTTTTCACCAGGCTTAGTTTCCTTATTCTCAACTCTAACATTACATACTGGAAGTAATAATTTTGATGTATCTTTAGTTTACCTTATTTTCTGTTTGTTTTGTGGAGCTAGAAAATGACTGGACGGAAAGACAGTAAAAATACTATTCATGCTCACTGGATAATCTGTTGCATAAAGTTATGGATCAACCATAAGTATAGAGACATAGTGATATCAGAATCAATTTCAGCAATGTTTTATTAAACATATGTGAAGATAACACATGAAGTACTTAGGACCCTGCCTGCCCTTTCTTTTCAACCAACATTATTATCACTACTAAAATTTTTCTTTCATATTTTTTTAAATGATAACTAATTCAAATTAGTATTATGGTAATATCTCACTTAATGGCTTTCCAAAAATGCTCACATATGTTCTTATGGGGAAAGAGTAAATAACAGATAACTAGGTAAGTATTTAAAGCACAGTTGATGGTCCCTATAAAGGTAAGCTCCAAGTGTAAATCATCTTGTATCAAACAGGTCTCAGAAAATGGTCTAATAATCAGTCTCTGGCTAAAGGAGATACATTGGAAATTTGTTTTTAAACAGTCCCATTGAATCAATATTGTGTTTAATGCATTTAATGTTAAACTACTAGGTATAGTGGCTCTCCCTGGTGGCACGGTGGGTTAAAGCACAGCACTAAGAAGCTAAAGCCACTTCCGCATGAGTTTGATTCCCACCTGCCCCGGAGGAGATCCACATGGTGGCAGACCTCTCCGGACCTGCCTGCTGCTCCCCTCAGCAGTATGCTTCGTAGATCTTCCTGTTCTGCACCCCACTCTGTCTCTGGTGAAGCCTCTCACCGCCCCTGATCCTCTGGCCTGTACCCCAGTTCTGTACGCACAAATAAATCTTAAAAAAATAAACAAACTAGGTATAGTAAGAAAAGGGAATATTTTACAAAAATAATACAACTGTTTAACAAGTATATACTCTTGAAATATTTTCTGATTGAAACTCTGCCTACAGAAATTATTCAAATTATGTCTAGTGAACGCCATAGGACCAGCAATTTATATCTTTTATATATTTGCTTATTATGCCTCATGTGTTAGACTTTGTAACTATTATCTGATAGCTTTTTTTGTTGTTAAATTGATATCCCATTTTAAATGAAGAGTAGAATTTAAAAAAAAGAAAGATAGAGTACAGATTTCTTTTAGGTGTATTAAGGTTTGAATTAGATTTTGGACTAAAAAATCCTATCTCATCCTCTTGAAAGTTTGGGCAAATTTCCTTAATCTTGAGCCTTGGTTTCTATTGTTTTTCTTATTTATGCTTTTTTGGAGAATAATACCTATCTTTTCAATTTTCGTATTGTATATAAAGGATCCTCAGATATGGCTGGCACATACTGTCATCCGTAATCATTTTTATTACTTAAAGTTTATTGCATTTGAATGTATGTTGAATTAGTTATGGAGGAATTGTGGTCTTGTATATTTTTCATCGTAAGCCTTGTACTCTTTTAGGTTTACCAAGCACTAGCCTGTGACCAGACTGGTTAATATTGTACCCATTGTCTTTTGTTGTTCTACTTATTGTTACATTTAAAAATATGAAGAAATATACTACAAAACTTTAGTCAATTAAATTTTTAAATGAGTTGATGTTCTGGGACATATCATAGTTGACTCAACCAATTTCTGGCATTTGGTTCAAGACAAAAAACATGAATGAATCACATCTCATTGTTATTTGGAAATAACAAATAAATTCAAATATCATTAGAAAGATTTTATTATTCTGACAAAGTCTTTAAACAAGGCAAACAATGCTTTGAACTTATTGTGATTTTTTTTTAACAATGAAAATTATCAAATGACTGGTTTTTTGAACTGATTAAGATGAGGAATATCAACTCAAGTATTCATGTACTGGAATTCATTTACTGTGACTTGAAAGCTCATTCTGTTAATTATATCAAGCAAATGTTTAAAAGTTGCCTCACGTAAATGTTAACTTATTAATTTATGATATTCTTACCAATAAATAATATTGAATAGCTATACAGAAGAAACAGGAAGACATGAAATATCTTTCATAAAAGCATATTTGATATCAACTGCAGAGGTAATATTAGTACTCTGCTGAGTTTATATACAGCTGCCTAGCTTCAGAGTCCTACTGCTGCCCATGTTCTCCTTTGGCTGAGCCATTGCTTTAGAGCGCCTTTTGGAGCATAGTTATTACTGTAGTTTCCCCAGTCAACTAATGATGTAACTAGTTTCTCTTTTTACAAGAAATATCATCACAAACTTCTTTTGGTACAAAGAATTTTGTTTCCTAAAGGAAACAGTGATTATTCATATAAAAGATACTATAAAATCTATAAACTTGTTTCTTAGCATCTATTCATCATAGATGCTTTAATGCTTACATTCATGAAATATCATTACCATAATATGCCTAATGTACTATTAGGTATAAAACTTATTTTATTGTTTTATTTCCTGGGACACATTTCAACTTGTAATAATATATAACATATAGATGGATTTTTAAACTGAAGAGCTATATCAGTAAACATGTTGCTAAATTTTTATTTTCTGCAGAAACTCACAAGAAATGTTAAACAATTTAGTGTTGATAATTCCAAGTTTCATTTCTTTTTTTAATACACTGTTTCAAAATGTGGGAATATAAGCTTTGCTAAAAAGTTTCTAATAATGTGAATACAAAGTGAGATTTTTGTGTATTTAATTTAATGGGCATTCAATCTTGTATCTTTTTTTCCTTCAAGGAGTGAACCAAAGTCTAAATAGCTAAAGATAGGGTTATGTAGAAAGTCAATATCAAGCATAGTTTGTGGAGAAAGATAAATAACTCCAAGAATTATTCTAAAGTTCCTAATTTGAATTTGTTTATTTGTGTACTACTTTTATCACTTGACTTCTTATTTTGACAAATGCAAGCAAATCTGGATCAATTTATTAAATTAATGATGGAGCAAGTCGTAGTAAATGATAGACTCATTTAATAACCTCCTGATTCCATCAGTACTCCATCAGTTGAAGTGTATAAGTGAGTGTTATGGACATTCACTTCCATGAGTGAGTCATTGCCATTTGATGATTCCCCATGGTGATTAGCTAGCCAGTACAGTACATACACATTTTATAAAATATCACTAGCATGGAATACAAGAGTATTTTATGATTTGTTGAAATAATGTAATGGAAATTTTGATAAAATTAAAAACTCCCAAATTAATCACAATCATCTGTATTTTTATCTCAACCGCACTTATTTATGTAGCCATTATTATAAAATTCTTAGAAACAGATTTCATATATTTGCAGTGATATTGATGTATAATTTTTCTTTTCAGGGCTCATGCTAAATAGAGTTCACTACAGTGCTCTGTAGTTTGAGTTAATAGAATTTATTTGCTCTTAAATGTTGATTATACTTTATTGACTTGCTTTATTTGTTCTTAGTCAATAGTTACTCTAAAGTTGATTTAAAGCTGTCTATTACTGATTTTAAGATCATTGCTCATGAAGAGGAACCACTGGCTTCTCATTTCCCCTAATAGTTTTCTTCTTGCCTGTGACAAAAAACATTTATTAAAAGAAGGAAATAGATGGTCTCTTTTCAGATATGTCCTGAAATGTTAATAAAATTTCCTCTTCATACAAACTCCTTTTTCTGTGACTAATGATTACAGAGATAATTTTTTTATAATAGTTTATTTTTACATCATTTTGTACATGTTTTTTTTTTTTTCATCTCAATTGTAATCCCCGTAGGTTTCCCATCACTGACTCACCCATGTGCCATCACCATAGTCCCGTGCACTTATTTTTCCCCACACCATATTTGATCCCATTCCCCACTCCACCCCCCAGAAATGTCTCTGGTATATGGCTGTTCATTATTCTTATTATTTTCTCGCCTGGTCCATTATACTCCTGCTATGAGTGAAACCACCTGGTATTTTTCTTTTTCTTTCTGGCTTATCTCACTAAGCATGATCTTTTCCAGCTCCATCCATGTTGCTGCAAAAGACATGTTTTTCTGTTTTTGGTTGCTGAGTAATATTCCATTGTATATATGTACCACATCTTTTTAATCCAGTCATCTACTTTTGGGCATTTGGGCTGCTTCCATGTT
>NW_004567116.1:20860863-20907509 GCF_000260355.1 Condylura cristata | reverse complement strand
TCGAACTCATGCGGAAGTGGTTTTAGCTTCTTAGTGCTGTGCTTTAACCCGCTGCGCCACCAGGGAGGGCCCGATAATTTATTTTTTTTAATGATTGAATAAAGATCACGATTATTTTCAAAAATTGTAAGAATAAAATTATGATTTAAAAAATACTTTCATGAATTTTTGTATTTAAATTTCCAGCTCTCTTGATATTAAGTTAGAGTGAAATTATTTCTAATTTATTTCATAATATTAAATACAAAGATATTGTTTAATTTATTGTCATATATGTTTGGGTTATATTTATTTTAGACATACAGAGTACTTGAACTTGAAGATATCATCTTTTTTATCTTCTTCCCTTGTCTTATATCAAAACCTGGATATATGATTATGACAGAAGAGGCAAAATAATGTTTATATTAGCTAAAAATAATATGTGAATTAATACAAATTAAAACACTTGACACAAATAATTGAGCTTTTTAAAAATATTTGTATGGGCTCACCATGGTGGCCTAGCAGGTTAAAGCACAACACTAAGAAGCTAAAGCCACTTCAGCATGAATTTAATCCCTGCATGTCTCGGAGGTGATCCACATGGAGTGGCAGACCTCTTCTCACCCTCCTGCTGCTTCCCTTATAGGTGTACTTTATCAGTCGGCCTGTTCTGCTCCCCACTCTGCCTCTGGTGAATCCTCTCACCACCCCTGTACCTCTGGCCTGTATCCCAGTTCTGTATGTATGTATAAATAAATCTTTAAAAAAAGAAATTGTAATGATGGGATAAGGCACTGCTTGTTATATTTAACTCATTTACATTATTTATAATTTGTTCAACCAAAGTAGTAGATGTAGGCTTGTACTAATGATAGTTATCCTCGATTTCATTTACATTATTCTATATAGTGAAGTTGTAACATCAAATGTAATAATACCTTTACTTGACAACCATGATACTATGTCTCCCAAAAAACAAGTGATGTGTTTTTCATGTATTTATAACATAGTTTCCCTTTGAAAATTATCTCTAAAATTAAAAATTATTATCTAAACCATGCTAACATGAATACTTTTACATTTCCTGCAAAATTTAAATTTGGTGACAATACTTTTACTTAAAATTTCAGGTGCTTGTTTAAAGCAAACATTTGCTTGCTATGTAAATGAATGATATTGTGAAATTTATTTTTTTAATAGTATCTTTGTTTTGGGTGTTTGTAAATTAAAATTGTTATTTGTGTTACAATTTTTTTTTGAAATTTGAAGGATATTCTTGATATAATTAAGTAAATTTGGAAAACTGAATATTCTGAAAAAAGCTAAATATAAAAATATTTCAATTTATTCCTTCCTTTAATATAAAGCTATTTACCTTTCAACAGCTATATATTTTTTTATAGGGCAGTTAGTTGATAGCAGTCTCTTAACAACTTAAAAATATTTTAATAAAAATGGTACATGGGTATAAACCTGTAGTATATTTCTAGTTTTATGGGTAATATTGTAATGCTTAATTATGAATTCCATATATTAAAAAGTCAAGTATCAAATTATTTTTGAAGATCTCCTTTATCCCCTAACATTTGCCAATACTTGTATCTGGTCTTTTTAATATGGGCCATTTGCACAAGTGTGAGATTGTGCCTCAGTGTGGTTTTGATTTGCATTACCCTGATGATAAGTGATAATGAGCATTTTTCATGTACCTGTTTGGCCATCTGCATGTTTTCTTTGCAGAAGCATCTATTTAGCCTTTATGCCTGTCTTTCATTGTGTTGTTTTCTTTGTTTTTGTTGAGTTTCATTAACTCTTTATAGATTTTTTTCATATCAATCTCGTGCAAATATTTTCTTTTAGTAGGGTGTCTTATTGTTTTGGATATTATTTCTATCACTGTACAGAAGCTTTTTAGTTTGATATAGTCCACTTGTTTTCCTTGATGCTGGGAGCAAATCTACAAAGATATTTCTGAAGTTTTTGTCAAGAAACATTGGCCTTTGCTTTCTTCTATGCATTTTAAGATTTCAGGTCTTATATTTTGGTCTTTTATGTCATAGCATTCTACTGGAAAGCTACCCTGGAGCTTTTGCTTTGTCCTTCTGATTGTTTCATGTATAGCTATATATCTGAAACAATAAGTCAGTTTCTCCAGAAAAATATACATCAATAGTATTATACATACATTTAGATTTGTCTTCAGGAATTGGCTAACCCCATTTGTGAAGGCCAGAGAATCGAAGGGGCAAATAGGAACTCTGAAATCTTAGGTAGGTGCTAATACTCTCATACTGAAATAGTATTTTTCCCTCCCCCCAAGATTCTTAAGTTTGTCCTCTTAAAACATTGCAACTGATTGGAGTAGGCCCCCATTCATGTTAGAAAAGTAATCTCATTAGTTAAAGGTTAGAAGATTTTTAAGACAAAAAGTATCATCACAGCAATATCCCTTGACATAAATTAATGTGCATTTCTTGATGTAAATATGATATAGCTTACTTGTGGATGTGTTTTTAAAGACTCCTCCTTAAAATTTGTGTAACATTTATGGGGAACTTGACCATATGTAAGACTTTCTTGATGGTTTAGATAAAATTTATTTTTCCTATTTTAAAAAAGAAATGCTGACAGTTTTGCATTGTCTTCACCAGAGACCTTTGTGAAATTAAGCTTATTGAGAGCATCCATACCATGTTACTTTTAGCTATTTGTGTTAATGTAAGCATTGTAACTAGAGCAGATCAAGTTCTAGTCCATTGCATATGTTGGGAATTATGATTGAAATTCATCCAAGGTTACAGATAAAAGTAAAAGCTACTCATTACAAAGAAGTTTGAATACACTAAATACTTAATATAATGAACATGCTTTACAAAGAAGAGAAAAAAAAAGTTTTGTTATGACAAGTAAAGATTTCTTTTATGAATAGAATAGAATTTAAGCTACAAGATTAAATGTTTGCAGAATGAGTCATCATAGTAACACCAATTCTGTTCATAAAATGGGAAAGAGATAAATTTATTGCAATGCATTGATTTGTTTGTGGTGTAACTTTTATATTATTTTGAGTTTGAGTTTTCTTCCTTTTACATAAGCCCATGTAATAGTTAGAAATAAAACAAAATAAGCACATAGCTGACAGATCCTGAACAGAGCTTGACAAGACAATAATAAATCAAGGGATTTGGTAGGAAAAATATTTTTTCAGCATGTTAGCTACAAGGTTGGTGGCCTTCTGTGTTCACAGTTCTATGTTCTAATTTATTTGAGGTCGACTCATGCATCAGTGTAACAAATAGCCACCTGTCAACAGATTAGACAGAAAACATAAGTAAAACCAGAGAGAATAAGTGATAGTCTTGAGTGATTCAATTCACAGTGGAAGAACAATAGCTTGCCTTGGCAATTGTAAACATTTCAGTGACATTAAGATAACTAGAGATTTTTCAGTCTTTGTCATCATATCATATAACACTTCATTTTGTATGTCCAATAACAAACTTACCGATATCTGTCTCACTAATTACATGAAAGGGACATCCCTTCATTGCCTTGGTAAATATGTAAGATAGACTATCTTTGGGCACAGTATTCTTCAAGCTTCATAATATAATTTAAATATATAGTCAAGTTAATTTATCTTAGGGTTTTATTTAAAAATGTATTGATATTTTTTATTATGAGTAACTTTTAAAAATATTTTACTTAATGTTCTTTAAGCATTTTCAGAACCAAACTTCTTGCTCCCACAATGGATTAATGTTGTCATAATTGGCCTCATTACATTTTTGGATTTCAATTTCATTATATTCTATTTGAGATCTCTACTCAGCAATGACTCTCATTTCACTGTTTTAAGTTCAATACAAAGAATTCTATTTCCACATGGAATTTTTTTTAAACATTTTAATTTATCCATTCAAGAGCTGGGAGTAGGCCAGAGGTGTGGGGGCCAGAGACAGAGTAGGGAGCAAAACAGGCAGATTGACTGAAATACACTGCTGAGGGGAGCAGCAGCCGAGAGGGGAGAGGTCTGCTGTGCCATGTGGGTCACAGGGTTCCCTCACCGGGGATTGAACTCATTCTACATGGCTGTAGATTGCATCACAGTGCTGAGACTGAACTATTTATGCCACCAGAGAGGCCTATGCATGAAATTTTTAAGTATCTTCATTCTCCCCTTGTGCAGCCTGTGTTTTCTCATACTTTTATTTTTCTCCTTGCTGGAATAAGAAGTTATCCTTTGATCTCTCTAACACTAATTGGAAGGTGACAAATGATGGAAGAGCAGTATGAAAGACAGGGAAAAGAAATATTTAACTCATTATTGTCTCTATCTCTAATTGTACCACCAATTAATGTTTTCTTAAGTAACTGTTCTAATATACTTGTCTAAGTACTTATTTTTTTCTACCATAAAGGCTCTGGTAAGAGTGAAGTCAGGTTTTCATACTGTGAAGCATAGACTGTTGGTCACTTAATAATTGCATAATAAATGGTATCTGTTACCTAGTTGGTTAAGTAGATAGCATTCTTTGTGATAACTTTTATTTCTCTCATTTCTCTGCTCACCATATCTGATCTCTTGATTCTACCCTATTAAAAAGCAAAGTAGTTGGTATTATAGGTTCAGGAGACAAAGAGCTGTTTTAAAAATCTGTTCTCCCATTTTATCAGCTGGTCATCAGACAATTTAAATATCTCCCAAACTTCCCATTTATCTCAATAAGATAATAAAACTTAGCATAGTATATAACTTGCTTCTAAGAGTTATTTTTAAGAATCATATTCAGGTAACTATAGGCGTGTGTTTATGTCTATCTGTAAATTAGGTGCATGTGCAAATAAAATGATTAACACCATATTTCGTAAAAGATAATCATTCATAAGTGTACTGTATAGTGTTACTCTTATTGCCATCCATCCCTGTTTATATTCAGGGATGTCCTCTTAGCTTAGTGCTCTACACCAGTTCACCACTGTGTTCTCACACTTAACCGCCTAATACTGTTGACAGTTAAATTAGTTTTTGTACGTAAAAACTCCTCAGAGCTGTTCATTTTCTAGCAAACGTGATATAAATTACTTATCTTGGCTTTTTAGGGTTGCCATAATTTGGTTTCAGACTGCCTTACCAGCATTACTTCATAGATTGTCTCTCTCACTGACTACTATGCAGATGAAGGCAGGAAACATATTGCAACAAATAATGCAATATCTGGCTAATATATGAAAGTTGTTATTTCTCCTTCCTCTTCCTTTTTCTCTCCCATACTCTTTAAATCCTGGATTTAGGTCAAATTTACTCTACCTATACATGAAACATCTTTAGATCTGTCTGTGCAGTGATTTAGATTTAGCCCTTTGTTTTTGTTAATTTATTCAGTAGATGTTTATTGATGTATTCTGTATGCCATTTATTATTTGACACCAGGGTCACAAATGTTTAGGGCACCTCCCAGGGACATATTTTATAAAGAACAAATAGCATGTTAGAGGTATAAGTACTCTGGACTGAAAATTGCGTGAAATAAGGGCCATGCTTATTTTGGTCTACTAGTGATTTTTAACTCCTAGCATAGAACTATGAACATGTTAGCTTCTCATATTGCTTGAGAATAAAATTTGAGGGAATAGGAAAGAGGCAACAATGGTATGTTTGATGATTGTACAGACTTCTATACAGACTGATATATACAGACTTCTGAACTATTTCATTTTGAGAGTGGTAGGGGATGATGCTGGGAACACATGCAGAGGCCAACTACGAAGAATGTTACATAGTATGCCTAGGAGTTTGGACTTTGTGTAGCCTTGGTGAACTTGTGTGGGTATTTGTTTATTTTTTAAATTTATTTTAATTGAGATAATATTAGGATAACCCCATCAGGGCTTACCTCTATAGTACACCCATTACCAAGTCATCAATAATCCATCACCATAGTCCATTGTGCTTCCTTCCTTCCTTTGTTTTAAGGCACTACCACACAGCTTTCCAAGGGGACTAGCCCAGTCTTCATTCCCATCAGCAGTGTAGGAGGGTTCCCATTTCTTTATACCTTCACCAGCACTTGTTATTTCTGGGCTTTTTAACATGGACCATTCTCACAGGTGTGAGATTATATCTCACTGGTCTTGATTTGCATTTCCTTGATGATACATGATAATAAACATTTATGTAGCTGGTTGCAATCTCTATGTCTTTTTTTGGATAAGTGTATATATTGGGATGTCGGAAAAGATGTAAGAGTTCATTGTGGATCTTGGATATCAATCCATTGTTAGAATTAAGGCATGTATATAATTTCTTTTATTCAGTATCTTTCCATTTTGTCTATGGCTCCTTTCACTATGCAGAAGCTTTTTAGTTTGATGTATTCCCAGTTGTTTATGTTCTCTTTTGTTTTCTTGTTGGGTATGAATCCCTAATATGAATGTCATATGCTACAGTTTTACTTTAGAAAGATTATCCTATTAACAATCTAACACGAAGAATTAGAAATGATATTAGAGACATACCATTTTCTAGCCTATTGTGATAGTAATTAAAACGGTAATGGAAAGTTTTAAAACACACGTAAGTGATAAAATCAGCAGGACTTGGTAACTAATTGGATTTGGAGTCTATGAGAGAATAAGAATGGGTGAACTCTGAATCCTGCCCAGAAAACAAAATATTCATTGGAAGAAATTTTTAAGTGAAATCAGGCCATATTGTTTACAAATTCAGATGAGAACTTACTATTAAAAATCTTGCACAGATTGAAAGTGACTAATCAACATTAGGGAAATGAAATTGTACTGTGCATGGCTAAAAATGTTTTTATATCCAATTTTAAGTGTTGTTCCAATGTAAAAATTTCAATGGTTAGATCTATTGGATTAAAATATTTCACTTAGTTAGCTAGTGTATATACTGTAAATCAAATTCATTGATTTCTGTCAATCTCCCATTTCAGAGAGCAGCTGGGCTTTCTTAAAGGATATCTTATATGAGAGGTAGGACCAAGTAGTAGTGCTAGGTATGCTATAGACTAGTGGAGGAGTATGTAATAAAATAATGAACTTGTATTCATTCTCTAAGTCCTTCTTACTCTAATTAGCCATGAGTTATTTAAGTGTTTTAATTTTTTGTTTTTATTTTCAAGATCAGTTTGATGTTGTAACCTGCCTTGAACATGCTGTCTTCATGGAAGTCTAAGATTTATTCTCTCAGTCATTAGTCTTTATTAGTTGCCATTCTACATAATAGCTGGAGGTCTATACCAGTACACAGATGCAACTGGAATTTAATTCAAGAGATTATTGTCATAAGATCTTTAAAAAAATTTTAGTGGTATGCTGTGATTGTTATGAACTGTTTTGAAGGCTTAAGGTGCAGAGTTCCTAACTGTATCTATCTTCATATTAAGAAAAAAAATGTCTTTTCAAAGAACAGCTTTATTTCAGTGTGATTATATAATTTCAATGGGGGAGTATTATGAAACAAAGTGAACAAAGTGGAAAGAGCCCAGTATCTTGGTTTTGATATTATTAGCTTTGCCCTCAACTAGCTACCAGCTACCCTCTGCAAGTCTTGATCTCCTCATAAGTAAAATGAGGGGGTGGAATAAAAAGTCTGCCATGTCCCTCTGAACTCTGAAATTCTGTGACTGTACCTGATCCATAGCAGATCCACGTCTGGAACTCAACTGTTAAAGTGTGACTCATCTTGGTGAAAGGTAGACCTAATTATTTCTTTGATATTTAGAAGACCATGGGAATAAAATGTCATTTACTTGCATTTGATTAAAAGAGCTAATCTAAATTAAGAAATGTTAATTTTTTTTTAAATTTCAAATGTAAAGGAGACTACTCAGCAAATAAAAATGTGCTGTGGAATTATAGTATAATTAATTATAGATCCTTATTAATGTTCTGGATAAGTTCTGTTCATTAATATTTCAATTTGTAATATTAGGAATACATTGATGTTAATTAAATGATAATAGTTGAACATCCTGTGACTATTTTATGTAGCCCTGTGTGCTGAGTCCTATATCTTAAATAGTATTTTGGATTCATATATGCAAATGAGTATTGCTGTGTTTATCATCAGTACCTTGGGAAACTTGAGTTCTTTTTTCATTTTACAACGTTAAATATACACTGGGCATCTACGATGGCATCTACTACTGGGCATCTTCTCTGATACTATGATATTTAATTAGAGGCAAATTTTGAGAATTATAGTTATGAATCTCTTCCCCAAGTGCTATTTTCTTCTTTAAGCCACCAGCATTTTCATTACGAGCCCCTGTACAAGAAACCATTAATCTCACTCGTCTTCCTGACTCCATACACCATTCAGACTATGTAGAAACCTTACATCTTGTCAGCTCATGCCACAGTTAGAACCCAGAGGACTGAAGGTCCTGCTTCTCATGTGTTTAGAGGGATACCTGAATCTCTGATAACACTCAGAACCCGGTGACTGAGGGTTTGTCCTCCCTCAGTTCACAGTCCAGTCTGCTGTTTTGAGATTTTATCACTTGTCAGTCACTTCATAGGTTCAATGCTTTCTTGGAGTTTTCCCATCTTTCCATCTATCTTTGACACCATTTTAGAGAAATCTCTTTTCCTTAAATATAATACTATCCATGAAAACTAACATTTGCTTTCTGAACTTTATTTATTTTTGTCTTGCTAAAATACAGAAAAGTGATTATCTTTAAATAATAGAAAGAATAAAAAGTTTTGTTTTTCTCCCATGTAAAATCTTCAAGATACAGATATTCTAAAGGTCTAAGTTGATAGGTAACTATATAAAAGGGAGAGTGGGTTGAGAGAGAGAGATCAAATGTTGTCCTGCTACACAAAGACATTACTTTCCAGGCTTTGAGTTCCAATGGGAATAATTGAGCTTTAAAAAAAATAAACTTTTCTTTAATCCTACCATGATTCTTTTCATGCTGTTCATCCCCCCCCCCCTTTTTTTTTTCTTTCTTTCACTTCTATTCCTTTTTCCCTTCTTCTTAATAGTAAGGTAGTAAGGTGATCTTAATGAAGTCACACTGTGTTTCCGCATCTGAATTTTCTCTTATAGAAATCATTTTGTTCATACTCCCTTATAGAGCTTTTGTTAGACCAGATGGGAAAACACTAATACTTGGTAAATCTTAAAGCAGCATACAAATAACAGATTTTTCAGATTTAATGCAGAGGAAGAATGATGTGAGAAAAAGCATAGGTTTAAGAGCCAGGTATACCTGGATTCAATTCCTGCAGTTGCTTCTTACTCGTTCATTGTATTCTTAGTTTCTGTAAATGTAAAACCTATTAACACTTCATTATTTGTAGGAGGAATAAAATACCTTGTCAATCTCTGTGAGGTAAACAGAGGTATATTTTATACTTAGATGAAGCAAATGAAGCTTAAAGAATTAAAGTAATTGAGCCAGGATTATAAAGAATGAACTCTCAGTGGCAAACCTGTATTTAACTTTTTAGATTATAACAAATAATTTCAAAGATAGACTCTGTATGTTTGGAGCTTTAGAAAATACATTTAAATGTGTATAAGAGGTACATAGAAATGAGTTCCTTGATATAAAAGAACACATTTATTTGTTCTTGAGAACTTCTTAAGAAAAAAATTGTTCTCTTTATTAATTTTTATAAATCTTTGAATGTGGTCTAATGTTAGTGACCTAGTTGTCTGCCTTTGGAATTGGAATTCTGGGTGACAAATAAAACTGATGTTCTCATTTTTTATGAACAACTTATATTAGAATTTGTAAAATGAAAGTTGATTCCAATTCCCTATTAAACCAGGACATATGGTGGGGTTCATTTCTAGTTTCATAATTCCCATTTGTTTCCCCATTTTGCTTTGGTGTTACACTTGACTGGTAATAATAGGTTATTTTTCTTCTTATGGAAGCTTCCTTGATTATCAGTACATCTCCAAGGGCATAATCATGATCTATTAAAAAATAATCATGTAAATTATGATTATCTCACATTTCCCAGAATATTTTTAATGATGAGGAGTTTAAAAAAATAAATTGATTGGGACTTTCTTGGCTTGGGATAATGTAATCATATGCAAATTATTTTATTTGATATATTCTTAGTTTAAATCCATGGGTATTGTAAGATTTGATTTTGGGATATAAGAAAAGTGATTTATGGTTTTTCCTAGGAAATGTTTTTTGTTTAAATTATGTTAATCCCTAGCAAATAAAACCTGAAGTAACTTACAAAAGTAGAAGCTTTTTACCTAGTCTTGAATGCATAAAATAATTTTACATATTGGAAAAATTAATTATTTCATCTTATATATGTACTCCTAACAACCATACAGTAATAAGGCTTTCAAGTGTTGTTTTAAAATTGCCTTAAATGATGAAAAATATATGTCACCATATCTTTTGTGTTGGTTAAGGGTTAGATGTACAAGATGGGTTTATACTAAAAATATTTTTTTTAAAAAAGATGTGCTTGTACATTTTTATTACTTTTACATTTCTCATATTTTATATCCTCCCTCATCTCATTTTCAATCAGGTGATTTCTTACTTATTATACTCTGAATAGCAGAATAACTTTCTTGAGGTCTTGATCAGAGGATGGGACTCAGCATATCTTAGAACAATTAAAGAATAATTGTCTTTCTTTGTGGTCACTCATCCTGACCTAAGTTGTAGTGTTCAGAGGAGGGAACTGTTCAAGTACATTACAAGAATTTTCTATTTTTGTGCAATGTACACATTTTTAAAAAAGATGTACATTTGGACATATTTTAAAATATTTCTCAAAGTGCTGCATGTAGCATATGTTATTTCTCATGGTTTTAATATAATCAGAGTAATTGTTTTTATTTTCATAATACCAATAAAAATTAATGAAAGGGCACAATAAACTCATCTCTGTGAGGACGTGCTGTGGGTGTCTGGACTTCCACATAAACCACCAGCAAACTAACTTGTTCTCAGATATGTCAGCATGTCTTATGGTCAGCATATGGTTCATTGCCCACCTGTCACCTATTTTCTTTAGAATGACCAAATAAAATAGCCAAAAGGTAGATTCAGATCCAGTAAACTGTATTTTATATCTAAAATGATCCAAACACTTAAAGACAAACATTGCTGAACATCATGTCCTATTATCCTGCTAAAATTATACTGCAAGTCTTCCTCTCTCAAAAGTGTCTTGGGATCATTATGTCACTATACCAATTAGATAGGATACTAATGATATCTTCTTTTCTAGACCTTCCTTCTTCAATCCTGAAGAAATAAGAAAATACTAATAAGTTTATGTGACTTTCCCAAAAACATATAGCTACTTAGAAAACTAGAACTTACGTGTTTTGATGTATGTTCTGAGCTTTTTCCCAGGTCAGATTTGTTTTTTGTTTTTTTCATTTAAAAAAAAAAGATTATTTGTGCATACAGAACTAGGGTACAGGCCAGAGGTGCAGGAACAGTGAGGGAATTCACTAGAGACAGAGTGGGGAGTAGAACAGGTGGACTGGTGAAGTATACTGTTGAGGGGAGCGGGGGGGTTTGTCAGAAGAGGTCTGCCACCCCATGTGGTCACCTCCTAGACATGCGGGGATCAAACTCATTCTGAAGTGGCTTTATAATAAAAGTATAGATATTCTTAGTGCTATGCTTTAACCCACTGCGCCACAAGGGAGGACCCTTTTTTTTTTCCATTTTTTTTTAGTTTATGTCTTAAAAGACTTTTTTGTGACTCTGTTAGTATATTCTCTCTTGCTCCATCCCTTTCTCTCCCACACCCTTGAATATCTATACTTTTATTATAAAGGATTAGTAACATTGATACATAAAATGTGGATATACCCAAATGATGAGAAATTGTTGGAATTATTAGAAAGAGCCAGGTACAGGAAAGCAATAAAAAGCTACCAGCTCAACAATATGGGAATTCTGATTGTGAATGGAAATGTTTGGTCTTAACTTGCTACCTTTTGCCAGATATTGTCATTTTACTGATACGTTGACTTGTTCATTTGCCCTGATCACTCAAAATTGAACCAATCTCGTGTATGATAAGTGGAAGTGTATGCCAAATGATTATAATTGTTTTCTACTGCCATCAACTTGAAAATTATTGTGTGCCTCTATAAATTAGGTTAGTTAGCAAGAACATTCATGCTAAGTTGTAATTTCCTTTTCTTGTTGGCTAGGTTTTTCTAGACATGACATTTGGCTCTGGAGGACACACGAGAGCTATTCTACAGAAGGAATCAGATATTACCCTGTTTGCCTTAGACAGAGATCCAGTGGCTTACACAATAGCTGAACAACTTTCAGAATTATATCCGTAAGTAATACTTTTGTATAATTTTTAAATTTTGGTGCTGAGTTGTACAGAACTTGGTTTAGGTTTACCATCTTGCAATTTGTTTTCATTTGTAGGAAGTGATGCTTCACTAAGTATTTCCTCCCAGAGGTAGTACAAAAAAATTTTTTTGTGTGTATATGTGCTTTCATTTCCATTTTATTCTACTTATTTATTTTATTATTTTACATATTTTTACACCATTCTTCATTTTTATACAATGTATGCTTTGTCATCTTGAGTGTAATCTCTGAATTTCCCACCACCAGTTCACCATGCACCATCACCAAAGTTTCTTGTGCTCTTCCCACCCCTGTTTTGCTCCTACTTCCTCCTCTGCACCTGCAGACTGTCTCTAGTTTATAGTTGCCTACTGATTTTCATTTTTACTTTATTATAATTATACTTTTTCTCCCCAGATCCTTAATTTGGATCCCCTGCATTTCTCCTATAAGTGAAACTATTTGGTACTTTTCTTTTTCATTTTGGCTTATTTCACTAAGTATAATCCCTTCCAGCTCCATCTATGTTGCTGTGAATGGCATGAGTTAATCTTTTTTGATTACCAAGTAATATTCCATTGTGTATATATACCACATCTTTTTGATACAGTCATTCATTTATGGGCACTGGGTTGTTTTCATATCTTACCAATTGTAAATAGTGCTGCAATAAACATAGGGGTGCAGGTATCCCTTTTGTAATTACAGACTGTAAATAGTCTATTAACCATAAAATGGATTAGGATAGTAAATAAAATACATTTCACAATGACCAAAAATACTTGCAATTTGTATCTGACTCTTAAAGAGTAGGAAAAAGCAATGACTTTTACTAGTAGCAGTCATGTTAAAAGTGAAAACTTCAGTTCATTTTATGGTGAATCAGCATAGTTTTGAATATTTAAACTTTATATAGTATTAAAGAAAAATAAAGGAAATCCAAGTTCACTAAAGTATATAAATATGTATTTCAGAAGGAAATGCTAGCATATCTAATTCATTCATTATTTAATTAATAAATAATTTAATTATTAATACATATTTTATTCCTATTTAACTTTGAAATTTTTTTTTTAAAGATTTATTTATTTATTCGTACAGAACTGGGGTACAGGTCAGAGATACAGAGGGTGAGAGGATTCACCAGAGACAGAGTGGGGTACAGAACAGGCAGATTGACGAAGTACACTGCTGAGGGGAGCAGCAGGCGGGTCAGGAGAGATCTGCCACGCCATGTGGATCTCCTCTGGGGTAGGCGGGAATCGAACTCATGAGGAAGTGGCTTAAGCTTCTTTGTGTTGTGCTTTAACCCTCTGTGCCACCATGGAGGGCCCTTAACTTAGAAATTTTAACAAAAATAGTGAGTTAATTATTGATGACCATTGTGTTTATCAACATACCATTAATATGGTGATATGAGCCCTCCCTGTACTCCTGAATAAATCTGACAAACATTTTTCATTAAAACTTTCTAAGTTAAATAGGAATAAAATATAATTTTAGTTAAATTTAAAATATCTCTGTTAACCAAAGGAAAACAGTTATTTTCCCAAAAGACGAACTCTTAAGGTGAAGCACAATTATGTCAAAATCAGGAAGTAAATATAGACTAATTTCTATAAACATTATTTTTAATAAATAGTTTTGGATGATCTGGCAATGAAATTAAGAATAGAAAAGCCAATAGCCTTTTTCATACTGATTGACTGAATTCTTAAATACCCAAAGGATTTAATTGTAAAATTAATGAGGTGATATGATATGATGTTTAAATACAAACTTAAATATCTACTTAAGTAATAAATATATAGAGTAATAGGAAAAATATATTTTATTTCTGAAAGAGCAGGGAATTAATGACAGGATCACTTAGAATAAAAGAAAGAGAGAAAGCATGCCTCAAATAAGACCATCACATAAAGTCACTATAATAACTAATATGCTATTGGCATAGTATAGGTAATTATATTAGTGAAGGAGAGAATTCATATTGAATCCACTGTATAAAATAATTTGCTACATAATTTAATTCTTTGAGAAAATAATTATTATATATGTAGTGTTGCTGTAATGTCTACCAAACTTGAAAAAATAGAATGGTCCTCTATTTTAAATGAAAATACAAATTAGCTTTCAGATATAAAAGTATGAAAATTGAAAACAGAACTTTTATCAGAAAATTGAAGAAATTATATATACAATCTTAGGATAAGAGAATTTCTTAAGAATAGAAATCACAGACCTATAAAAATAATGAAAATTACTATATACAATTTTAACGAATATATGGCAAAAAGCATATCACAAAACTTCTGAACAGTAATGTTGGAAAAGAAGTATTAATTATTTAGATGGCTGGCAAGAGTTGTATTTTATGGGAGGGAGACTATCTTTTTTATCAATCCTTATCAATTTACAACTCACACCCCTGTAATGAAAGACAGATTAACGAGATTATAACGTAAATATGTTTTTAATCTAAATTTTTATGTGACACAGGGACCTTTATAAGAAAATGAAAATTGTGGGAAAATATGTAAAAAAATATATGAGTTGGCTATAGTAAACAAGGAATTTAGCAAGACCCATTCATTCAGATTCCTCGCCTTGCCCCCTTATTTTCACAAACAAGGATTCTTCTTCCCTTTAATTATTGGGAAGGTATCTTAATGAGGGTCTTATGACCTGTTTCTGGGGAAGAAAAGAAAGTTATTCCTGTATCTGTCCTTTCTCATATTTCTCTAGTTAAAAATATTCTGTGTGTTAAAGTACTGTATTTTAAGGCAATGCATCCTGACCCCATCAATATTTACCATACAGGAAGAGTCCTTCCAAAATTGATGATAACCATTTCCAATCTGAAAATTAGGCAAAGGATATAGAAGGGTCATTCATAGAAAATTAAGGTATGAAAAATACTGTACATCAGTAGCATTAATGAGGGAAATGACATTAAAATAATAATAGTAAAATATTTTATGCTTGACCAGACTATAAATACATGGCACTTTTGAAAGTGAGTATATGGAGACAAGGATATTCTCATCTATTTTTGGGTGGACATCTTATAATATTTGTGTATATATATATATATATATATATAATCTGCTTAAAACCTATCTCATCTGACTAAAAGTGTCAGTATTTAAGGAGACATCCTTAAATTTGTGTCAGATTTTGTGTGTTCATTTCTCTGTACATTTTCATGTACATCTTGGGAAAGAAGAAATTAATAGTGCAGGGAGGTATGAAAAACAACGGTTAGAAAAAACAATCCAAGAAAAACAAACTGTAACTAGATTTCTGTGGTACTGAGGTAGAGGCCTCAAATACGTTGTTGGAGCTGAGAGAGCTGGCCTCAGCCTACCACCTGTGGACAGAGGAGCTAGGTTTAAGTTGGCTCCCTGGAGCAAACAGGCCTTCAAGTCTACACTGACCTAAGTGCAGGCAAGGGTGGACTTTTCGTCCTTTTATATCTAGTGGTAGGATCCTAAATATACTGGTCAGATTTGAGCTAAATGGACCAATCTGATTTGATCTCTCTAGCTGTCACTCGGTTTGAAAATGAAAAATAAGCTGATTGGGGCTAAACAGATCAATCAGGCTCAAGGGTCGAAGACCCTGAAGATACAAGGCAGAACTATGAGAAAGCCTGAGTAAGTGGACAGCTAACTTCTGAAGAGAGAAGTCAATAGCCAGTCTCCAAAGAAAGAACAAGGAGTTAGCAGTTGGTCTCTGAAGAGAGACATAAGTGAGTCTACATCTAGCCTCTAAAGAGTGGTCAGTCAGCAGCTGGTCTCCTAAAGGAAGAGAATCAGGAGATGGCCTCTAAAGAGAGAAGCAGCAGTTATCAGCTAGCTTCTGAAGAAGATTTATTTGGACCACCTTCAAAGAAGAAGGATTTTATAGACAGCTTCTGAAGAGAGACATATTCAACAGATGACCTCCTTTGGCTTCACCAGACCTCTGTAGACTTCTAGATCTGGAGACCTTCAGAGAGATTGGGCTGCTCTGTCTGCCTCTAGCTCTGTCTCTGAAGTCATCTTAAAGAGGCATTGTCGGGTTTAGCCTAGTATCTCAAAGCTTACAAAGACCATAACCTTTGCACAAAGATCATAACCTTTGCTCCTCCAGCACCGTATCTTGTTGCTAATGAGCCCGTCATTAGCTGCTTAATTTGACATCTGGCCCAGCCTTCAAACTGCTTCTGTGGGCAGCTATAGTGTCACCACATCTTCCATGAGTGTTCTTTGTTTGGGACTTCTGGACACTGTGGACACTATCTGGGATGAAACAGCTGGCCATGTTTAGTTCTTGAAACTCTTTCCTTTTCCCCAGTCTCCTGTTTGTCCTTATTATTGGACCCTGAGCCCAAGTGGTATTTCAGTTGTGCATGAGGATGAGAAGAGCTGTCCCTGTTCTCAGCACTATCCCTTAGTACTCTGAGCACTGTTTCAAGTACTCTTTATGGGCCTCCCTGGTGGCCTTAGCGTTAATTCTGAGCACTGTCACCACTACAATCTGAGTTTCATCCCTAGCAAGAAAGCTAACCCACATATGGCACAGTAAGCCTCTCCCTTTATAGTGCTGCTCCCTTTACAGCACTGTATTTCAGTAAATCTTACCTGTTCTGCTCTCCACTCTGAATGGTGAATTCTCTCACCTTTACACACCTCTTACCTATAGCTGTAGGCACATTTAAAAAAAAAAAAAAACTTAAATAAAGAACACTCTTTAGGCACTGTTTTGAAACAGCAATAACAACAACAAAGTACCACACTCAAAGATTTTATCATCACATCTCTACATGAATACCAAGAAATAGATGTGATATTAGATGGAATGGGAAGGGACTATGCTACGTGAAATTAGCCAGAAGAAAAAATGGTAAATATCAGAAGTTTTCACTTATCTGTGGAAAACAGAGGAACCAGACAAAGGGTCAGGAAAAAGACAAAGCTTGCAAGCTGACCATAGATATGAGGAATACAGCGGGGAGGGAGAGAGAGGGGATCAAAACTAGTGGAAAAGCACAGAGGACTATGGTGATAGATCACAGGTGGCTATGGTGCTGGGAGGAATATGGAGACTACACTTGAGAGGAGAAATCAGACACTCTACAACAATTAATGGTGTAAGAAAAATTTAATAAAAATATGTTGTTTTTTATGAATACCTACCTTATTTCACTGTAGAACAAAATATGCATGTGAATATATATGAGAAATTTAATTGTAAGGAAGATGATTGGATAGATGGGTAGATGGGTAATTGGTTGGTTGTTTAGATGGCTGATAAGTAAGAAGGATGAAGAAATTGGAAAAACTATCTTCTTAAAAATATATATGTAATTACAATATGTACACAAAGGCAATGATTTGTCATTTCAATGTGAACATCTCAAGGAAATAGAATAATTTCTTTCATTTATTAACTTCATGTTTTCATAGAGTAGTTCATACTTCTGAAAAATGTTTTTTGCTTTGTCAAACCTAAGTCAGAAATAGAAACATTTTCACAGAAAACTCAGTAATTCTTAGGAAGCCTGAATTCTAGGCTAACCCATTTTAGCTCTTTCACAAAAGATGACATGTCAGATCACCTGTTGTTTAAAAACTGAAACATTTCCCGATTGCCTCTGAAAGCTGTGCAAGAGGAAACACATTTAAATTGCAGCAATAGGGGTTTTGGTTGATTTTTACTGTAGGAAAAGATGGATGTAGGAAGACAGTTTTTAAAGCAATATTTTTTCCTTCTGAATTTAGGCATGATATATGTATGACCTGTATACCAAGTTTGGAGACTATAGGCATACATAAATTAAAAAAATAAAAATATGTTCTTTTTTATGAATACCTACCTTATTTCACTGTAGACCAAAATATGCATGAGAATATATATGAGAAATTTAGTTAATTGAGTCCATTATTTGACTATAATTTTTAAGTAGATTAAAAGTGGTATAAGTTAAAATTTCAGAAAACTTATAAAAGTAGATACACTCATTAGAACAAACTTATAATAAACAGAAAAATATAAATACTTAGACCAAAGTATAATTCTGCTGCCTTAATCAGAATTGTTTTTCTGTAATTTATTCCTCATTCATCTTTTTATTTATCAGTATTTCATTAAATTGTATTTACTTCCTCTTGTATGTACATTTAAAATTTTTTTTTTTTGCTTTTTATACATTTAAATGTTGGAATATCTTGGACAAGATTAAGATATCATGTTGATCAATTACTTTGGATACATAATTTAGAAAGAATTAACTTTCATCCTGTATCCTAATCCAGAAAATTGATAGATTTTCATTTATTCCATGTTTTGCATATGTTTTCTTTTTTCCTCAGTTAAAATAACAAGATACAATGAAGTACTGACAGGGGAAATAAAATAATTTATGATTCTGCTACTACCAATTTGATGTAATTCCCAAGAACCATTTTTGATGTGTGTGTATGTGTGTGTTCATTATGTATGCATATACATGCATACTTTATAAAATCAATAATATTTATATTTCAGCACATTCATATTTTATTAAAATACTTTAAAATTTATTGGATATAGAGCATTTTCTTCATGTAGTTATAATGTATTAGACTTCTCATTCTAAAATAACCTTATCCATGTCCATATTACTATTGTTTAAATATCCCTGTGCTATATTAATTTAAATGTATTTCCTATAAACAACAAATACCAGATGATCTTTATGCAATTAAATCTGAGTATATTTTCTATAACAGAGAAAATAAATATGGATATCACTGTTACATTTTTATTTTCCTATCTTCTCCACTTCCTTGATTTTTAAAATATTATCTTGAATTTTAGACATAAACATATACTATTTCAACAATTATTACCATTTATGTTATCTAGTAATCATAATATAAATAATTTATACTTAGGTCTGTTTCATTCATTTCAATGCCTTCTACTAGACTTTATAATACCATAAGCCCCATTTTTTGAGTGTTTCATATGGGCTCATATCAGTTAATTGATTATAGATTTCATTATGTTTTTATGTGTATTTGTGAAAGGGAGACCTCTTTGGTTTGTAATCCTGGGAAAGTGTTACTCATACTTTCTTATGTTGGCATTAATTTCATTTAGCATAGAATTTGGGAAGTTTTATATATTCTATATGCTACTTTTTTTTTTTTCTCCATCTGACATGTAGTATTGTGGGGAAGTTTGAGGTAACCCAGTTTATTTTTTCTTTTCCAAGGTAATCTGTTACTTCTTTCCCCCTTGTGTAGGCTGGATGTCTACTGAATATATTCATTTGAACATGTTTGGTAATTATAAATTTCACTAAATAATATTATTAATTAATCTGTTTTAGTTAATTGTCCATATACAGTTAACATTTTGGCTTTTGGATCAGTTCTTTTCTCTACCAAGAAAAGCTTTTGTACAGTTTCATCTTGCCCTTGTTTTCTACCTGTAAGTACTTAATATTTGTTGCTTGAAATTCTAATATCTGTTCGTTAAGTCCTTTATTTACTCTCTTAGTATTTTCTGTTACTTTTACTTTGCTGCAGTATTATGGGAAATCTCTTCAAGTCCTTTATTTACTCTCTTAGTATTTCCTGTTACTTTTACTTTGCTGCAGTATTATGGGAAATCTTTTCAAGATTGTTATATATGTTATATATCTGGTTACTTATGGTTTTTTCTTGTTCAAGTTTTAATTCAACTGTTAAATGTGATCTTTCTTACAACAATAATTAATTTGTTGATTTTCTCTTTTCTACCAATTTTACTTTTGTTCTGTTGCTCATTTTAATGTTTTATATCATGGAAAGTAGGCATTTCATGAAAATTTTGAACTACAACATATAAGCACTCAAAGCTTTTCTGCTTACTATAATAAATTATTTTCAAAAGTGTTATTTTCTTTAACTTGAATACAAAGTTCTTTTCTCTTCCAGGATCTCCTTATAGTCCCCATCTTGGTCATGTATTGATGGGTGCCATTTTTACTATTTGAATCGATGGTCGTTTGACCTGCTTATTGTTCAGTCATGAAGTACTGGAATGTTTTAAACTCAAAAATTAATTGAGGTACATAGTCTTCACTTTACAAACTTTTTAGCCATTGGGAATCCTTTTAAAACACCTTGTCAATAGTAGGAGGGCTCTCTTTTCTTATTCTTACTGCAGAATGAAACTCTTAACTGCTACTATGGTAATCTCTTACTCTCTAGCCTTTTCATTGTAAAGGCATTCTTTATCAGCCAGAGCATATTTGACATATTCTATTCATTTCTGTCCATGGTGTTATTATAGGAATTGTATTCCCAAAATGGATGTATAAGAATACTGGTGGCTAGGCGTGAGAAGGTGGTGGGGTAAAGTTGTTTTCAGCAGACTCTAGGGATTCTTGTCCATACAGTTTAATGATTTCTTTAGGTTTTCTCTTATGTGTCTAAGACAGTGGGTGTGAATGTATCATTCCTATCCATTTCCTTAACTGGCTCTCCTGCATGGTCTAATCATACCTTTGATAAAAAGAGATTTTGTTTTCCTGTATTCTGTTTTATATATATATATATATACACACACATATAAATAGTATTTATATGTATTATATATAAATATATATAATATATAAAAATAAATATATATAAATAATATTATAAATACATATACATATATATGTATACACATATACTTTATATATACACACACACATATAAAGATTATTATATATATTAAAGCTATAGAAACTCTATGTATATGCATATATATAAAAGATTATTATATATATAAAAGTTGCAGAAACTTTATATAGGTATATATTTTAAAGTTGCAGAAACTTTTTTATTCAATATTTATTTATGCATACAGAACTGGGGTACAAGTCAGAGGTCCGAAGGGTGAGAGGATTCACCAGAGACAGAGTGGGGAGCAGAACAGGCAGATCGATGCAGTACACTGCTGAGGGGAGCAGCGGGTGAGACTGCAGAGTCTGCTGCGCCACTTGGATCACCTCCAGGGCCAGGGATCTAATTGGCACTGAAGCGGTTGCCACTAGCTTGCAGTGCTGTGCTTTAACCCATGCGCCACCATAGAGGACCCTATTCTTTTATATTTTTAAAGAACATATTTAGATATCAATAAATACCATTTGATGTTTCGTTAATGTTTGTTTTTAGAAAAGATTAAATGTGTATCAAGAGTTGACTTCCATCTTTCATATTAACATTTACCCCATGATCATTAAATGGCGAATTACAACCTGTTTACTCATATGACAGTTGCATAGTCTATTCTTTAGATCTTTAAGTCTGCCATTTAACTTCTCATCCTTTGAAAACACCATTTGTTATTTAGAGTTAAATTCACATATATGGCCAGGAGCAAGGCAAGTTTAGACCTTATTGCTTTAGGCTTGCCCCTTGTGTTCTTTTTATCACACCACATTATACCAGAAGCAATTCAGTCGCATTTTCTAGCAAAGCTAGGACTCAAATGCAGGCATTTTGTCTCTGTGGCCAGTGTATCTCATATAAAAGAATACATTATCCTTTCTACCTAAAATTTAGACTGCTAGGATAAGATATGAGTCACAGCTGTTATTAATTTTGCTATCCATAGAAGATCAGTTCTGCTATGCTCTGTCAAAGAGAAAGAATTTTATAAATATAAACATACATGAAAAATTGACAACTTGGAAAAATTAACTAGATCACTTAGAACACTTGATGATGGTCTGTCACTTTTGCACTATTTTTGATAATACATGTGTTACTAACATGGGATTTTGTGTTTTGCCTCGTTAAATATTATTAAATATAACTTTGACCAAAGGATAATCAGCCTTGCAAAGGAAGGTGTTTGTTTCGAGAAGTGAAATTACTTGACTCTCTCTTTTACTAAGTATTTAGTTCCAGGACTTGAGGAAAAAATTTATTGTACCTAGAGGTTTCAGTCAGTCTGTAAATTCTGATATTCCCAAAGGGATTATGACATTATAGTCTACAGACCTTACTATGTAACCAGAAAATAGATGAAACACATAATCCATAGTTGTTTAATTGCATTTATGGTTATGGCTAAGAATGAACACAATATATATTTTTTTTCTTCCAAGTAATAATTATTGAGGTAAGTAGGCTTACATCTTTGTATCTGCTCTGGGTTCCAGCTCTACAAATGTTTGCTTTCACTTCCTGCACACCACCAGTGCCCCAACAATCCTCCACTATGTCTCATTGAACCCCTTCTCTTTACCCCTCCCCTCATTACCTACCCCTTTGGTTCCCTAAGATTTTCAGTCACATGTTAAGAGTTTATTATAGATTGGGTTTTACTGACTCTTTGTTATGTTTTTCCATATTCCATATGTAATGGATACAATCCAGGATTTTCCTCCTCCTCCTGACTTCAGTTAGCATTGCCCTGTGTGCCATGTATGTCGTTCTAATGTCACAGTTCACCTGATTCCACATCTGACTAATATTCCATTGTATAGATAGAGACAATACATTTTCCCATCAACCTTTTTGTCTTTGAACAGTTGGGCTGTTTCCATTACTAAGCTATTATAAATACAGGCAGCAGTCAACATAGGCATACATTTAGGTTTTCAAATTAGTATTTTTTATTCTTAGAGTAGATAGATACATGGGGTGGAATTGCCAGGTCACATGATTGATGCATTTTTAACATTTTGAGGAACTGCATACTTTTTCCCCATGGGAATGGGCCAATTTACATGCCCGCCAACCCTGCAAAGGCTTCTTTTTCTCCACATCCTTGCCAACAATTGTTACTGGTCTTTTTGATGTGAACCATTCTCAACAGTGTGATAGTAACTTGTGGTTTTGATTTGCATTTCTCTGATTGTAAGTGACATTGTGCATTTTTCATGTTCCTTGTGGCTATATGTACGTCTTCTTCAGAGACTGCTTTTCAGCAGCCTTCTTTTTTTATTTTTAAGATTCCTTTTTGGCATGTTGCTTTACTTATATATTATGGTTGACAGCCTTTTATAAGATATAGTATGGGCAAAAATTTTCCCCCATTCAATACAGTGTCTATTTTACTGACAGTTTCTTTCCCTAAGAAAACAGTATGTTTTAAGGACAGTATGAATATAGACATTTATAAGAATAATATCTGTTAGTCTAGAAATCCAGGAAAACTGTAAGGGAATAGGTTGACACTTTTTCATTTGTTTGCTACCACAGCATAGGCAATACCAAGACAGCCATATCCTCTAGGCCTTGGGCTCCCCATTTTTCCATACTCTTCTGATAGTCCAATTCTGCAGTCAGATTTCTAGGGTTTGTTTTGATTTAGTTTTATCTGCTTCTATATTTTGCCTCTATAGATATAGTTATACATATGTTGTATTTTATGTATATATGGTATTGCAAGCTAAACCATAGGTCTTTTATTTTTTCAAGATTTATTTACTTATACTTACAAGAACAGAGATGTAGGCCAAAGACGGAGGGAGAGGTTTAAGAGGATTCACTAGAGGCAGAGTAGAAAGTAAAACAGAATGAAATACTCTACTAAGGGGAGCAGCAGGCCAGGCAGGAGAGGTCTGCTGTGCCATATGTATTATCTTCACGGCTGGGACTTGAATTTGTGCTGCAGTGATTGTGGAATCTTCATAGTGCTAGGGACTAGGGAGGTCCCTCAACCGTAGTTCTTAATATGTATATCGATCAACATTTTTTGCAAGTTAACTATGCAGTATGACTAAATTTCACGTATTTGTTTACATTGTGTACTAAGTGTTCATTCAAGACAGAAACTCTGTTTAATTAACAACCCAGCTCTCTACTTGAAATATGTATAGATAAGTTTCAAACAGAATAGAAACTAATGTTGTAATGACATTTATTCTACCTAGGACTCTTGTTACCTGGAAAACCCAATTTGCCTTGATAATTAGAACCACCTGAAAATTGCCATCCCTTAAACTTGTAATTTGCCTATTTTTTTCCAATGAAGGAGATAGAATATGACATATAAACACTGCCTATAAAGGATGCATAGTTGAGGAAGTGAATAGAGTTTTAAAGTAAGTGATAAGGACATAATGTCTAATAAGAATGCTTACAGTGTATGACATTGAAAATAATTTAACTTTTCTCCTTTGGAAATATAATAGTAACTTGAAGAAGAGTTGAGAACAGGCTTCAGAGTTTACTTGATCTCACCTTCAGCATATGAACTGTTTGTCTTTCAGTTTTCTAGGTAGACCTTTTTGTGAATTCCTACCAAGTATGCCAATAGTCTTCACTCTCCTAACTTCTTTTCTCCACTCTTGTCACCCTGATCCCTGGAAGATTTTTTTTTTATTTCTCTGTAGGCTTCCTTGTCTTTTAGATTTTGGTTAGGTTCAGCAAATGGGAGGCGTTGGTAAAAAGTCAGAGCACAGAGTGAAATCAGGAGAATTAGTAATGGCCCCATTCCTCTTCAAAGATCATGTTCAGACTTTCTGTTACCAAATATACCCTGATCTGTGGAATTCCAGTCACCACTTCTTTCCCTTTTCACCTTTTAGCTTCAGAATGTTTTTTCAATCCCTTTTTGAATCTTCCTAATCTAGTCATATATTTGTAATTGGATTCTTCATTAAGCTTTTCCCACTAACACTATTTGAATATCCTGTTTTTTTCTTGTCAGGAAGTTTGCAGCTTAACAGAGTCTCTGAATCTTCTTTATCTCTAACTGTATCCCTCTCCTTTGCATTCATCTGGATCTGACTTATTTCAAGTGTCCATATGCAATGATAGAAGAATAGTTGAAATTTTAGAATTAAACCATTGCCATTTGAATTGCAAGTCTGCTTCTTTCTATAGGTCTGCTCTTTCTTTTCCTTCTCCCCCGTAAAGCTCTGGAACTAGTGAGGTCTTAAATAGGCAATCTAACCTTTCTGAGTTCATAGTATTATTTCCAAAGTGAGGTACTATTAATATCAATCTCATTCTGTGTTATGGGGATTAAATAAAATTGTCATTAAAGTGTTTACTGTACAGTTCTTTAATAAAAACTAGATATAGTTGCTACATTATAACAATTACTATGTAAGATAAAATATAATCATGCTATTTATTATTGAATCTGGAAAGTTTTCCTGGCATACACCAAATGATGATTGACTGTTTCTGCTTTTTCTACTTGGCTCCTTAACATGAATAGATCAGGGGTATGGGACTCTATAGCCAATTGCCCTCACTTTATAAAATATTCTGGCATCTGCCTTTTATTACAGGTTCTTAGTGTAAATACTGAGAATTATACCTGTCACATATCCAAGACTGTTCCATTTGTATCACTGCCTTCTATTTTTCATCCCAAGTTTAGTTTTTATCTGTTGTGATCTCTCCATCAATTCTTGACTTTGGGCCAAAATAGCTCATATTTTATGTATGTCATCAGTCAATCAGAAGGCCTTCTTGTGTGTTTTTTTGTTTTTTGAATCTAGGCTTCTATATTCATGTGCTGTTGGTTTTCCAAAATTTACTTTTTCTTACTAAAGAAAGTTGAAGGCTTTCCAGAGTTTAATTTTTAACACCTTTCCCCCCCCTGAAATCTGAAAATTCTGAAAGGCTGATTCCTGAGTTATCTTCATTGCCTATAGATTTATGTCTTTCTTATTACCTTTTAGCTTATTACTAGCATGTGGAGATAAGTGTAAGTAATATTTCAAGTAAACTCAGATTTTTGCTTGCTGACAGTATGTATAGATCTATATAATTAACACCTCTACATTCCTTCCCAAGTGGTATTATAGGTTTATTTCTTAGAATATTTAACTTAAAAGTTTACAAAACTGATTCATAAAGTCGCCATGCATATTTGAAATGCAAATGATATTTCATATTATGATAGCTGTGAGAAAATGGAATTACCTCTTCACAAACTTAAGATAATCCATTTTTATTGCCTGCGTCATTTGAACATATCCATATGGTACCAGGATAAGAATAGCAGCTTGTTCAGCATAAGAATGACTATACCTAGAAAGACTTCATTTTATCTTGGATAAACAGTACATATTTAGAGACATATTTTATTACATATGAAAAAATTAGTGAAATCCTTTATGTTTGGGCTTCTGAGTTTATGAAAAACTGAAAACAATAGTATTCTCTCTTATACTATAAACTAATTAAATAAAAATAAATTTGCTATAGTTAGATGTATAATTCTCCTGCTCTATAGCTCCAGTTTTGTCTGATATTTAAAGTTAAACTGAGACAAGCAGCTACTGAATTGGATTATGTGTTTTAGTATTTTATTTTTGTCTCAAGAGAATACAATATAAATTTAATACACATTTCAATATGAGGAATGCTCAAAACCCAAAGATAATGTCTCTGTACCATAATGTCTCTGCACCACAGATCAGGTTGGAAAATCTGGAAGGAAAAATACCAAACATATTCTAAACCCAAACTTAAAATTATTTTTGGAACAGCTATTCTTATTTTCTGTTAGTATTGTTTGTTACTCATGTCATTCTATTAAAGAAACCCTATTTTAGTATTGAATTAAGCCCTAAACATTCTGGAAATATAGTTGGATAAAAAGGCCAATATAATCCCTTCCTATTTTATCAGGAAAGACACATATTAAGCAAGCGATTACAACAGAAGTATTATATATTATAGGAATATGTTTATAAAGTATGGAAGAACTGACTGTTACTTAAATAAAATGCATTACTACAAATTAATTTTGAGAAGGAGAACTCATTTCAGAGGACATATGAACACTTATGAGTACCAGTAAAATGTTGTATCAAGTTATCATTGATCAAGTTAAATGTGCTATTTAAGTTATACTTCTATACAGAAGGATTTTTCCATAATAAAATTTTTGAAGGTTTTCAGTAATGAACCATAATTTTTCAGATAAACTTTTTGGCTTTATCACAGGGGGCCATTGAAGACTTGACCTCTGTCTCTGTCTAGATTGATCTCCTCTGACTCCATCCAGTTTCTTCATGAAATGCAAAATAACTATAACAAAACCCATCATGTTACATTGAAACAATTTCTATTGTTTTCATGTACCTGGAGTGTTATTTACCCCACTATTCTTTTAAGTTTAGATATTCTGTCCCTCTGAAAGTCATCTGTGACTTCCACCTTGATTTAATATCCTTTTCTCTTCCTCATCACACCTTATGCTACCCTTAGCCAAACCCTTAACATACTAATCCATTTGATTTACTTCCATATGTTAATGCTCCTTACAGTATAGTTCCCTTTTACTTGAGACTGTACCTTTAAAATTCTTTAGTAGATAATTGATTGTCATATATGGGTACAATGAATAAATGGATGGTTTCTAGTTTCTATGTTGATAGACAAGAAATGTGTTTGTAAAATTCTGAGTTTATCTTGTTTTCTACTTCATAATATAAGTAGGATTCTTCTAAACTCCAAACTATTCTTTGTTATAATATTGTTAGTCTAAATTTAAGTTCTACAGAGAACTAACAGGCTGCCTAAAAACTTCTCACTAAATATATATTAAGAAATAGGAGATAAACTGATTAAATATACTATGCCTTTTAATGAGTTTACAGTCCTTACATTTTTTATTATGGAGCGATATTTTCACTTTTGTTTCCATTTTGAGGCCCTACATACTATATTAACATATTTGGGGCTGTATATATTCCAAAAGGTATTTAGTTAACATATAAGAAGCCTTATTTCATTTTCCAGTAATTCTGTTCTGTTTTTGTTTTACATTGAAAAATTCATTAACACATCAAACTCCTTTTGATAAGATCATTTGATTTAAAAAATGCTCTAAAAATTGATATTAAATTAAACAATGACTAAAGGTATCAGGATGTATAGACTAATTTAGAGAACAATTTTAATATTAAAATTCATACCTAATTTGTATTTGGGAGAATTACTTTTTATATTGGCAACATAAGAGGAACATATTGTGTGCACTGTGTAGGCTCAGTGTAGGATTTTCTGCACTAAAACTTTGCAGTGATATTGGTTAATTGCTAGATTTCAGGCACCTTTGTAACCTTCATTTTAGTGGGTGTGAAAGATTTTTTTGTAAGGGATATTGCTACTGTCAGAATTTTATTTTTTTTGCCTGGAACCTCAAGAGCAATCCCCATGTTAAAGGCATCCCCAGAAAACTTGTCAAAGGATTTCCACCTACACTCTGAGTAGCTAACAGGGCTTGACCCATTTTTTCCCTTATGAAGGTAATAGCATATGCATCATGGGAAAAAATAGAGTAAGTGCTTGGCTGAAGTTTGAAATTTCAAAAGATTACTTTTATGGAAGGAATCAAAGTGGAATCCAAAGTTAGTCTTTACTTGTTATAATTGGAAATATTTCTAATAGCAACCTATGTTTCTTCTATTAAAAATCACATTTGATATGAATATGGTTTTATTTTTAGTGGTTTAAGATGTGTATTTGAGTTATCAAATGTATGCAGGTAGGTGCCCAAAGTAGAACACCTTGTAAATAAAGAACTTTCCTTTATACATAAGTTTTAGAATCCAAAGTTTTTTTTTTATAAACCACTTTATTGAGATATGTACAAGGTATATTTTTAATATATACCATTTGATGAGATTGTAGGTAAGTATAAATCTGTGAATCATCACTACAGTGTATGCCATTAATATATGTATCACTTACAAAAGTTAGCCCCTTCCCTGTTTGTTTATTTATAAGAACAACTGACATAATAGTCTTGAAGTAGAGCTCTTCTAGAACTTATTTATCTTGATAACTGACTCTTTTTTAAAGATTTATTTATTTATGCACACAAGAACTGGGTATAGGCCAGATGTGCAGGGGCAGTGAGAGGATTCACCAGAGACAGAGTGGGGAGCAGAACAGGTTGACTGATGAAGTGCAATGCTGAGGGGAGCAGTGGGCAGGTCAGGAGAGGTCTGCCGCGCCATGTGGGTCACATCCAGAGCCAGGGATTGAATTCATGCTGAATGGGCTTTAACTTCTGAGTGCTGTGCTTTAACCTGCTGTGCCACCAGGGAGGGCCTCTTTTTATTTTTTTGACTAATACCTCCCCAAGTTTTCTTTTTCCCTGTTCCTGACAAACACCATTCTATTCTCTGTTTCTGAGTTTGACTGTTCTGATTTGTGTTCTGAATAGGGCATATTTTTTCCCCTCACTTGTTAAGTAATATAGATAGTGAAAATATAATGAACACTAAAAAAATTAAATGGCAATGTTAACATTACCAAGGAGTGTTCTGGGATCCCCAAAGTAGCAAGCTCTAGTCTGGCCATCTGTGTGCACTAATACAAAGGAGATTCTTAGAGTGAAGGAATTTTAATGTACATAAAGAAGAAAGGTTTCCCAATAAAATATCCAGAATTACCTATCCCCTTACGGGTAAATACCTAGTCAAAAAGGTTAGCCAAAAGCAAGGCCTCTGAAGCCCAAAGGTTTGCCCCAAGCCTAAGATATGTTTTTGATGGGGAACCACAAGAAGGTGACAAAAGGAGCTAGGAAGTCTGCAACTGAAGGAGCAAAATCAAAGCACAAATCAAGGTAATGACTGCTGCTTGTCAGATTTCCTACATGTCTCTTACTCACCTGTCTTCAAGTGTCTTAATATGTCTCTCTCCTACAAATCTTTTCCATGTCTCCCAAATCCCTGGTGTATGTCCAAAGCTGAGAAGTGAGCATAACCTTCTTCACGTTTTTCCTGTGCCTTCCATGTTATATATCTTCACCTGGTACTCAGCTCTGTTCCTTGTTCAGTGGGCAGGGAGCAGGGGTACCTCTCCCTTTTATCAAGATGTTGCTGTGACAGTAGTAGAGCCCCAGAAGTACAAAATAATTATGGATAATAAAATCTTTTTAAAAGTAAATTTATTCATGTAAATGATCACCGTTTTGGTATTAAATCTCTTTCTTCACCATAAAACACTATTTTTCTCATGGCATATATCTAAAACTACTTGAACTCTGCATGATTTTTTTCTTTTTAACCTAGTACATTAAAGTCTTTTTGGAATGTAAGACTTATTGAGTTTTCCCCTCTTATTAACTGTCTGATTCTGTGTTAATCTTTGTGTTGGTCACCTTGCCTTCATGGAGAGTGAGGAATATAGGTGACAAAATAATATTTTAATATTTACCTAAATGTTACTTTATGTTATTGTATGTGTCTGCTATTGTTAATTTAAGGTCAGCCACACTTTTTCTCTCAGTGATATTGGTACAAGTAAAGTAGTTCAAGTGGAAAGGAAAATCTGAAAACAAACAGAAGTGTTTGGTGTCCTGAAAGTTTTTTTTAAGGATTTATTTACTTACGCATACAAGGACTGGGGTAAGGGCCAGGTGTGGGGTGGGTGAGAAGATTCACCAGATACAGAATGGGGAACAGAGCAGGCTGAATGACTGAAATACACAGCTGATGGGAGCAGCAGGTGAGACAGGAGAGATCTGCTGGGCCAATGTGGGTCACCTCCATATAGCAGGGGGGTGCTGAGTGGTTACAGATAGCTTCACAGTGCTGAGATTTAACCTTTGCATCACCAGAAAGGCCCCTGCTTCCCTGAATTTCTATGGTTGAAGGTTTTCTTACTACATGATTTAATAAAATGAAACGTATCGTAACTATTGACATTTCAAATATTTTTTTTGTGAGGAAAACTTTTATATTCCTTTACTACTATTACAGCATTTCAGTTTTCTAAGCAACAGTATTAGTATTTAATTCTAATGAAGAATAGCATCCCAGTATCATCAGTTGAACTATGGTAGCATAAAGTAAGTCATAAATTATTAATTATATTGGCCACTGGAAGTTGATCCTAACCTAATTCAATACACTGTTTCTATAACTGTTGTTTCCTCATATTCAAAGAACACATAATAACTTTTTAGTAAAACCTTGTTTTAGTTATCTGTAGCTAAAATCAAAGTAACCATTTTATTATATTCATAATTGTATGCTGCAATTATTCATAATTGTATGCTGCAACATATGTTCAGGGTACAGCGGGGGATATTGGGGGATATTTCATCTGTATTCTATCATGACAAGCCACAGCTGGATGATCACACGACTGGAAATGGCCAGAAAGTCATTTAAAGTAAATTTTTGTTTTTAAGTTCATAGACAACTGATAACATTTAGTGTTACATTTATAGATTATAAAAAGCAAGGAAATGATTAATGCAAAACTCAAAGTCTTGGTTGTATCTTGATATTAAGAAAGAAAATTCTAGATGGTTAGTAAAATTTTCTATTTCTTTGCCTGACAAGTATAGGAAAAGGTGTCCATTTTACTGTTATTCCTCAGTCTCAAAAGAATCATTTATTGTAGCCCCTGTTGTTTTCTTTTTTCTTGTCCTTTTTTTTTACTCTGAAATTTAACATGAAATCATTTACATAAGAGTCAGTTTAATAATGTATATTGCATACATACACTGTGCAATATAAATTTTCAGCATCATAAGATTATTGGGGAAGATATTTTATTTGCTTTGTTCCTCCCCCACTCCCCCAACATATAAATTCCTGGGTTTTAACTTACAGTTTTTTGTTTACATTAGGACCTAAGGATCAGCTTTTTAAAGCTTCCCTACGTTATTTTGACATAATACACGGGTTTATATATACTACTGAGTCATTCAATACTTACTGATGAGAGAAAGATTAGAGGAGGAGTCTGGGATATAGGAGACTTTCTCGGTGTGGGGATTTGACATAGTAATTATGGAGCAAAGAAGCCAAAAGGAATTGGCAAAGTCTGAAGCCACTATGAATCTTTGGCTAGAAGGACAAAGGTACAGAAATATTGCTAGAACTCAAGACCTTTGTTGCCTGGATGGACTGAAGCTATGGAAAAGAGATACTTCCTAATTCACCCTGCCTTTTATTAATATCTCCTCTTGATTAGCTCTGGTAGAATCCTATGGAGTACTACTTTCAGAGGTTAGCTCCTCCCCAACCTCATCCTAGTCTCTCATTTCTTCCAAACACAAAGCCCAACAAAAGAAAAAAAGATGAATCTGAAGCCAAGTTGATTAGGACGTGAATTGATGAGGTTTGGTTTTCCTTCTTAATTGGTTTTGTCTTCTTAAACTTTCAACTCTATCATTTGAAAGTCAGAAATGAATACTAGGTAAAAATCATAAAATTCAGGGGGAAATTAGTGATCCTCAAACAACTACTAGTTCAAGATAGCACATACTCTCTGTGTTAACTCACATTCTGTCTATCAATGATGTGACGTCTTTGCAATGCTTAATTTTCAGTGTTTATAATAATCAAAATAAGTGCCACATGGAAATCTGTATGGAACAGTAAGTAAGGGTGATACTATGCAGTCTTATGCCAAGATTTGAAAAGTTGTGTATTGTCTAATAGGCATTTATAGAAATGAGTAAACAATTGTTCTGTCGAATAAAATAAAAATAGTTTCTTTAAATTAATGAATATTCCCAGTGTCTCTAAATTAAGACATAACTACTTAATAAGTTGTTTGGCCCTAACAACTTAATAATGGAATTTTTAGATATTCTGTCCTATGTGTGTTGTAAAAAAATTACCGAGAGGCTGAGAGTGCATTGAACCAAGCAAGTTTGGTAACTTCATAGCATTGTTATGAAAATTAAATGAGCTAATAAACACTGACTGTTTTGGAAAATGCCTAGTGGGAAATATGGTATGTGTCATATTTTATAGGCCAAAAGACATAATCAATCATTTTAAATTTCTAGCCACTGTTACAAATATCTTCTTATGAGATTATGAGACATTTTGGAGGACTTCAGGCACACACGTTTAGAGTAGGTCATACAAGTAGTGCACATGAATGATGTCTAAGAGGAGATGATTATCTCTGAGCCCAATCCAATGTGGTAGTCACACATCACAAGAGGCAGCTACTTCATTGAATACTTGCCTTGTATGGCTTATATCAATGGAAGAATTGAACTTTGAATTTTAGCAAATTTAAATTAAAAAAAAATCAATACTTGATATAATTCATGGAAATTTTTTTAGAATTTTAAAATTTACCTAGGCATATGATTCTATTCTTGAAAGTCGAAATAGAAATCAAGTATCTCTGATAAGTTTTGTTACTTGAATTGTGATGTGCAGTAAGTGTAATATATACACTGGATTTCAAAGACGTGGTGTAGAAAGATAATGTGAAAATTTCATTAATAATTTTTATTGATTCTGATATCTATGGCATATTCATTGATAGAATTATGCATACCTTTTATTTCTCAGGAAAAATTATTGAAAAGAGAAAATGAATTTAAAAGTGCCCACATTTTGAATTACAGTAAATAATGTCATAGTAGGACAATTTATAATGACATAGTTTTAATTTAATTTTATTTTTTCTTAATTTCTTAGGATATTAATATTTCCATGAAAAGAGGCTTTTCCCAAAAATGTATTCTTACTTATATACATCTGTCACTGATTTATGAAGTGAGCTGGTTTATACTTTGATGTTGTAAATAAGAGTTAACACCTTTTATAATTTGACCCACAAGAAAGCTTTATATAGGACCATGACAAAGCTAAGAACATTTTCAAATTGATTGGTAATTTGTACAGAGACTCTCAGGGTGGGAAGAAAACTGGAGATCAGAAACTACAAACTCATTCTGTCCTTTTGGACTGTTCAAGCCTTTGTCTCACCATCAGCTATCACAGTTAACAGCATGTGGCTTAAAGGTGAAATGAGTTGAGAACTGGTGAGACTTTACAAAGCTTTTTACATCACTTTTATATTTTACTGATCACTTACTAATAAGTAACACATGTGGTTGAAATCAACCAGGAAAATTATCAAAGGAAAAACTTAAGCCATTCATTTTAACCAACAACTGGTTAAAAAAATTAAAACAGGATAACTGTGATATTATTTTTAAATTTTATTTTGTTCAAAATAGTATTTATGAGTTTTACCAAGTTCTTGGTAATTTATATTTAATTGAAATCACCTATTGGTTGATTCTACAAATCTCAATTGATATACTAGTTTAAAAATCTTCAGTGTCCTCTTATATTTTGAGAATGAAACTCCAAGTCCTTTTGTCAGAGATTGAAAACTTTATGACAAGGTCCCTGTCTATCATTTACTCTGCTTGTATTCCAATCTGCAGTTCTTTCTGTTCATTGTATATATAAGCACTTCCTGCTTTTTTACTTAATAAATTCCTGTGATTCTTCCCAAGTCCAGATCAGTTGTCTTGTGTTCTCTTAGTAGATACTCATTATTTAAACAGCCTTTCATTATATTATAGACATATTACCTGAATGTCTTTTCTACTGTGTGTCAATGTCTTGATATCAAGGGTAAGGATTTTTTAAAGTTCTCTTCATTTAAGCAGTAATATGTGAAAGGATCTACTAAATGTGTGATGATGAATAAATTGGTGAAAAGGCACTTTACTTGCAAACAGATCAACTGCTGATAGTTTTATTCAAAGTGTCATGGTTTAAGCCAAGAGAAGCCAACTAATGTTACATAACTTCTTAAATTTCTGTTTATTTTTCTATTGTAAATGTAATATAAGCTGATGGAAAATATTTTTAAATCAAAGACAGAGTTCAAAAAAATTCACTCATAGTGAATTCACAATGACATATATTTTGTAGCTTTGAGATATTCTTTCCTGCCAATGGTTGTTAATATTTTGTTGTTTATTTTCTCTCTTTGCATTCACACTATATCTTCAAGTCATCTCTTTTCTAAGAGTTAGCTTGTGAAGACTGTCTTAAAGGTGAAACTCTTACATGGCAAAAATTACCCTTGCAAATTCCTTAGGCAGGTACAACATTAAGCTGATACATTGTTTCTCAGCAAGTACCAAGTAAGTGTTTTTGACAAACACAAATCACTGCTTCTTTAGTTGACTATCTGCTGAAGTAGTTGGCTTAAGTACCTGGTCTTGTAGTCTGACAAGACATATTTTTAAACACTAGAATTACAGTTGTCTTTGGTATAAGAGGTCGTTTGGTTCCAGGACCTCCTGTGGATACCAAAATATGAGAATGCTTCAATTCTTTATATAAAATGACACAACTTTTGCATATAACTTATATACATCCCAAATACTTTAAATCATCTCTAAAATACTGTGTTTAGTATATAAATAATAATGCAATGTAGTGGCAATGTGCACAGTTGTTATACTATATTGTTTAGGGAATAATGACAAGAAAAAGAATTCTGTATGTGTTTCAATACATGCAACTATCACAGGCTAAATTACACAGGATTTTCTCTTTTGATTGGTTGAATCCAATCATAAACTAGGTGATATGGAGGGCCTACTTTGGATATATACTACTCTGAGGAAGAGAGGGAAATACGACAAACAGAAGAAGATACGCTATCTCCTATTTCTCTCTGGTGTATAGTTTTACTGGTCAGACAGCAGGTGAACTCACCCATGGATTTTATGCCATTCAGTCTCTGTCTCTTCCATTCTTCTGTTTATATGTGGTTGAATGAATTGTAAGAACAATTGTAAATACAGTGTATAGTGTATATGCTATACATCTAAGTTCTATGTTCAATGCTTTAATTTGCTTTTCTACTTCTAGCAAAAGATCTAAAATCTTTGACTATAATACTTCATAGAAAATTTGAAAAAACTGAAATGTATGGAGATGATATCATCTATTTTAGAGAGATCTCTAGAGAGAAATATAGATAATAGGTGATATCATCGACTTTCGAGAGATCCATGTTTTTTTCACTTCTCTAATAAGACTAACCCTCTAGGAATCTGTTAATCTGCCATTTTCCTTTGCAAACATATGTGGATCTTTACTCATACAATTGCAAAAAAAATTATTAAGTATTTTTATATATCCTTTACTTACACTATATCATAAGCACATCAGAATAACTTTAGATATTCCTTATAAACATTCTTTTATAGTCAACATAATCCCACTATAGAGCTTTATTCTCATTTATCAATTTATGTCCAATTCATTATCATTAGGCTTTGTTGATTGTTTTCCACATTTATATTTATAAATGTAACCCTGATGATCATCCTTGTCTGTAAATATTCATCATAAATGTTATTCCTTTAAATCATTTTTAAATATTAAATATTAAATTACAGTGATGCTTTACCACACATACTCACAGACTCTCACATTTTCTGGGTATATTCTAAAATGACTCCATTAATTTACTAATCCACTTATAGGAAATTAAAATGACCACCAAATCACATTCTTATCATGGCGAGGATTGTTATTTTAAAACGTTACAGTTAACTTTTTGAGAATTTGCTAAACATTTACAAAATTTTCACATTTCAACTGTGTATGAGAGCTTTACAACACTTAATAGGGTGAATCTTTTACATATTTACCATTCTAATAATTTCTAATTAGTTCATACATCCCTAATGTCCTACTAATCATTTACATTTTTTGCCATTTTAATAATTTCTAATTAGTTCATACATCCCTAATGTCCTAGTAAGCACGGAGTTTTAATTTATATATCCCTAAATCCAAAAAATGTTGAGTTTAGTTTCATCAGTTCTTTGTATATCTTTGTGATCAATCCTTTATTGCTAGTTTTGTGTGAGAAATTTTTTTCCCAATCAATGGGATGTCTGTTTGTTTTTTGTAATGTCCCTTTTGCTGTACAGAGCTCCTTAACTTGATGTAATCCCATCTGTTTATCCTTTCCTTCACTATAGTTGCATTGGGTGCTGTATTTTCAAAGATGCTTACTGAGGTTTATATCATGTAGTGTTTTGCCCATCTTTGCTTCCAGGTATTTTATGGTTTCCATTCTTATGTCTAGGTCTTTAATCCAGTTCGAGTTGCTTTTTATGCAACTCGAGGTGTGAGGTAGTGATCTAGTTGCATTTTTTTGCATGTAGCTTTCCAGTTTCCCAGCACCATTTGTTGAACAAACTTTCTTTGTTTCATTGTATTTTCTTTGCTCCTTTGTCAAAGATTAGCTGCCCATAAACCTGTGGATTTATATCTAGATTTTCTATTCAGATCCACTGGTCGATGTGTCTGTTCTTGTTCCAGTACCATGCAGTTTTGGTTATTATAGCTTTGTAGTATAGCTTGAAGTTTGGGATTGCGATGCCTCCATTTTCTTTCTTTTTAGTCATGAAAGTTTTGACTGTTTAAGATCTTTTGTTGTTCCATATGAATCTCATCAATATTTGGTCTATTTCTTTAAATTATGTCATTGAGATGAGACTTTTATTGGGATGGCATTAAATCTGTGTATCACTTTTGGTAGGATGGCCATTTTGATAATGTTAATTCTCCCAATTCTGCTCATGGGAGCAGGGGATGTCTTTCCATTTCTTGGTGTCTTCTTGTATTTCTTTTAACAGTGTTTTGTAGTTTTCTTGGTATAGGTCTTTTACCTCGTTTGTTAGGTTGATTCCCAGGTATTTGATTCTTTTTGTTTTACTTGAAAAGGGGATTTTTTTTTAAATTTATTTCTGCTTCTTCTGATTGGTTGTTTGTGTTTAGGAAGACCTCTGACTTTTGTGTGTTGATTTTATATCCTGCTACCTTACTAAATTAATTGTTTTGATTAGTTTCTCTATGGAGTTTTAGGGTTTTCCATGTAAATTAACATATCACCTTCAAATAAAGACAGTTTTACTTCTTCTTTCCCTATTTGGATTCCTTGTATATCTTTTTCCTGTCTTATTGTTCTGGCTAGAACTTCCAGTGTTATGTTGAAGAGCAGTGGCAATAGTGGACACTCTTGTCTTGTTCCTGATCTCAAAGAAAAGGCTTTCAGCTTTTCTCTATTAAGGATAATATTGGTTGTGGGTTGTCATATATGGCTTTTATCATGTGTGTTTGTTCTATTCTGAGGATTTCGAGGGCCTTAAACATAAATGTATGTTGAACTTTATTGAATGCTTTCTCTGCATTTAGTGATACGATTATATGGTTTTTATTTTTCTGTCAGTTGTTGTGATGGATTTCATTAATTTATTTTCTGATTGTGAATCATCCTTGTGCTCCTGGGATAAAGCCCACTTGGTCATGGTGTATTATTTTTTTTTAATGCATTGTTGGATTCTGTTGGCTAAGATTTTATTGAGGATTTTTGCATCAGTGTTCTTTAGGAAGACTGGTCTGAAGTTTTCTTTTTGTATGTTTTCTTTGTTAGGTTTTGGTATTTGTGTGATGTTGGCTTCATAGAAAGTATGTGGTAGTTTTCCTTCTTTTTTGAATTCTTGGATGAGTCTGTGTAGAATAGGAATGTTTGGTAAAATTCATTTGTAAATCCCTCTGGCCCTGGGCTTTTATTTTGGGGGAGGGTTTTGATTACTTCTTTAATTTCCTTTTTATAACTGGCCTCTTTACTTATTCTTTTTCTTCTTTATCTTGCTTTGGGTGGTTGTAGAGTTGTAGGAATTTGTCCATTTCTGCTAAATTGCTGAACTTGTTTGCATATAGCTGTTTGTAGTGTTTTTTGATTATTCTTTTGACTTCTGCTGTGTCTGTTGTGACTATAGTACTTTTTAATTAAGATTTTATGTATGAAAATTATATCTTCTACAAATATAATTTTACTTCTTATACAAACTAGATGGCTTTATAGCATTTTCTTATTTCATTGGTAGACCCTCAAATGAAATTATTACTAGCAGTAATAAGAGTGAACATTTGGCCCTCCTTGGTGGCGCAGCGGGTTAAAGCACAGCACTGAGAATCGAAGCCACTTCTGCATGAGTTCAATCCCTGCCTGCCCCAGAGGTGACCACATGGTGCGGCAGACCTGTCCTGACCGGCCTGCTGCTCCCCTCAGTAGTGTACTTTGTCGATCTGCCTGTTCTGCTCCCCACTCTCTCTGTGGTGAATCCTCTGACCGCCCCTGCGCCTCTGGCCTGTATCCCAGTTCTGTAGTCACAAATAAATAAATCTTAAAAAAAAAAAAAGTGAACATTTGCCTTGTTTCTGCTCTTACAGAGCAAGCTTTCAGTCTTTCAGCATTAAATATGATGTCTGTTTGCTTTGCTTTAGATTCTTCTTTTTTAAAAAAAAAAATATTTATTCATGCATACAGAGCTCTGGTAGAAGCCAGAGATGCAGGGGTGGTGAGAGGATTCACCAGAGACAGTGTGGGGAGCGTAGCAGAATAGGCAGAAAGATGAAGTATACTGCAGAGGGGAGCAGCAGGCGAGACAGGAGAGGTCTGCTACACCATGTGGATCACCTTGGGGTGGGGAGGCTGGAATCTAACTGTCACTGAATTTGCTGTGACTAGCTTGCAGTGCTGAGTTCTAACATGTTGGGCCACCAGGGAGGGCCCTGCTTTAGATTCTATCAAAAGGAGAATGTTACCTTTTATCAAGTGCATTTTCTTTGTTAATATGATAATTTTCTTTTCAAATTTGTTGACCTAGTTAACCACATTGCTTGATTTATTTTTGATGGTCATAAACCTTGTAGACTTGAATGAAATTTCACTAGGTTATTATGCATGTGCGTATACACACACACACACACACACACATATGCATTCAATCTTGTGATAAACCTGTTATGAGGTACTCTTCACATATTCAGTCTCCTAAAATTTTGTTAAATTTTATATCTGTCTTCATATGAGATTCTAATCTATTGCTTTCTTTAATTCTAGGTCATTTGGGTTTTTTTTTTTCAGGGTAATGATGGTATGATAACAAATTGAGAATTATTTTCTCTAAAAATTTATGTAAAATTGGGAGTACATCTCCAACTTTTAGTAGCATTCCGTTGTGAAACAGCTCAGTCTAGATTTTCTTCTAGGGAATTATTTTAACTACATATTCAATGTTATTAATAAAAATATAGCCTTATAGTATGTTTATTTCTTTTTTGAGGAAATCTTGACAGTTTATGTTTATCAAGAAATTTTTCTCTTTCATCAAAACTGCCAAGTATATTTTCACAGTTATCAAGATATTCTTTTATTAGCCTATTGTTTTTCTCTTTTCTGTTTCATTGATCCCATATTTAATCTGTATAGCTTATTTCTCTATTTACTTGGTTTTAATCACATATTTTCATTTTTTAAAGGTTGTAGCTGATACCCTGATTTGAGACTTTTCTTCTGGTTTTTAGTCATTTAATTATGTAAATTTTCCTCTACAAACTGCTGTAAGGAAATGATCCACCTCTTGCTATATTTTGTTTTCATTTTTATTAATTTCAAAACACTTTTTAATATCCTTTTGATTCATCTTTGACTCACGAGTTACTCAGGTTATTTAGTTTCCACATTTTGAGGGATTTCACAGAGATCTTTAGATTAGTAATTTGTAGTTTAGTATATCATGGTTAAACAATATTTGGTATGAATTGAATCCTTTTAAATATTTTGAGGTTTTTTTCAAAGCTCAGCACTTGAAATAAATTTGTATTTTGCCTTTATAGGAAGTGTTTTCCTAAATATTAATTATATGAGTTTAGTTAATAGTGTTACTCAAGTCTTTATGTTCTTGTTGATTTTTTTTTTTTTTTAAGATTTATTTATTTGTACATACAGAGCTGGGGTACAGGCCAGAGGCTGGGGGAGGGGGGCGCGTGATAGGCTTCACCAGAGACAGAGTGGGGAACAGAACAGGCAGATCGACGAAGCACACTGCTGAGGGGAGCAGCGGGCGGGCCAGGAGAGGTCTTCCACACCATGTGGTCACCTCCTGGACAGGCGGGAATCGAACTCAGGCGGAAGCGGCTTTAGATTCTCAGTGCTGTGCTTTAACCTGCTGCGCCACCAGGGAGGGCCCCATGTTCTTGTTGATTTTTTTATCTTTTATTTTTTATCTTTTTTTTATCAATTATTGTATGAAAGAGGAATGCTGAATTCTGAATTTAGTGATTAATAATTTTTCTAAAAAGATTTGTCCTTGCAGTTCTATCAGTTTTTATATTGTGTTTTTTGAGGCTCTATTGCTAAGTGAATACACATTAGAATTGCTGTTTCTACTTCTTACTATTAGATACTTAGCTAATAATTGAAATATTCCCCTGGTATTCTACCTAATACTATATTTTAACATTTATATATTTCATGAACCAATTCTGATTTATTCTTAGTGAGGGAGTTTTATAATCCTTAAATCTTGGTTTCCCTTCTGCTTTGCTCTTTGCTAGTCTTTAGAACATGTTAATTATAAGCCTTGTTTTACATCATTAAACAGGTAATTTTTATCATTATGTATATTATTGTGTTGTATGATTTAACTTCCTTGCCCTATTAAACAAGTGATGTTGTAGTAATTTGAAACTTAAATTTTCTCTTAAAAATCACATTTCCTGTATTTTGTTAGCTTCATTTACTTTTTTCCCATAAAAGTAGGGTCAGAGAAACCTAACTGTACTTTTCAGAGCAGTATGCATGCTGATTTAGCAAAATAAATTTTTGACTCAGTGGCCAAAGCTACTGTCTCTTAGTTGGTTTTCATATCCAGAAAATCACCTTCAATTCTGGTTTTTGCCTGCCAGAAAAAGCATCTTCTGTCTTGTCATCTGTGACCATTGACTTGTTAGTAACATTCGAAACATTGTTATTTCTGCATCACTAATAAAATATGTCAGGTCATGCACCTTGTCAATTGTAGCTCTTCAATTTCTTATTCCACTTGCATTATTTGTGGTTGCAATGTAAAAGAGGAGTTTCAGGGAATTCTGTAGGTATTTTTGGGAAAGAGTTATTTTTGAATCAAAGCTATCATATCTGGATTCTTCTTTCATCTTCTTAAAATCTCTCAGTCACATTTGAAATAACATCTTGTTCTTTGAGCCTTTATTACATGCTAACCTCTCATTTGCTCTCAGTAATGTAGATTTTTATTCTTCCTGCTAACTAGAGGAATATTTAAAACATACCTGAAAGATGGAAAATTATTCCCTTTACTTAAAGTATGCTCCCACCTCACTGGATCTGTTGTTCTCTAGTAAAGGGATGAATGGTAACTATAATCTTTTGACCCAGTTCCCTGTTAAATTAAAATCTTATTTCACTACAATTTTGCTTCACTTATCACACATTATACTTCAGCTGTAAATTTTATAATTAGTGAAATTTATAGCATTGTGGAGACCAAGTCTTTCAATAAATTCCAAACTCATAAATTTCTCTTTCAAGAAATTATTAGAGGTCATTTTATTCTTCCCAGGTTATCAATTTTGCTGTCATTACTCGAAGACTCTAATACTCTGCTATGCTATCAAATACTATAATAGAGCTTTTTGGTAATGATTCACAAAACCCTAGATGCTTCATATACACTTGGTTCCTGGTGTTCCAGCAATCAGCTTTAGAAATATTTTATTGACCAATCTCCACACCAGAATTCCACTCAATACACTGCTCTTTCATTCTTTGGCTTTCTTAACTGTACTGAATTTTTCATCTATTCCAACTTAGCTATTCACTCACATGATTGTACCCTCAATCTTGAAAATTGCCCCTTCAAATAATTCACTCTCTAGCCCATTCTCCTTGTCCTTCTAGATCCCTTACTTAAATACTACCACTGTCCTTTATCTCCTGTGGGACTCCAACCTTTCATCAATGTCCATTGATAATAGACACTTTTACTTTCATGTCATTAATAAAATTTTCCCCCTTTCTCTCTCTCTTAAATTGCCTTGAAAAGTTGGAAATTTGATTGAAATCTGCCTAACTCCTTACTGTTGCCTACAGCTGAACATTGATAGAGAGACCAATGCAATTATACTGGTCACACTAACTTCAAATTTATTACCACAAATTCACTCAATCAACTGATATTTATTGGGTAACAACTTTGTATGTATGTGGTTTGAGTGCTAGAGGCACTTTAATGAATAAAAAATATGAAAATCCATTCTTTCTAGCTTTTCTCTATCCCTGTCTATTCAACTATCCCTGTCTATTCAACTTCATCTTTCTCCAAGATCATCTTTTTTCCAGTGTTTAGATCACAGTGTCATATTTGTAATAAGGACATGTCAATTTCATTTGTCATATCAAGTAATTAACTCTTGCTATTTCTTTTGCCTACTACATACTTCCTTGTTGTGTGACTGCCTCTCTCATTATTCAAGTTCAAACATTTCAATCTTCAGCAGAAGGTCTTTACTTAAAGCTCAAGCAGCCCTTTAATACCATTTTCTCAACCATACCTTTTCTTCATTTATCCTATTTTATGTTCTTTAAACATAATAATCCCAATATCTGGGATTATTCTCTTTATTTGCTTAAATTTTCGTTATATTCACTGTACTTAAAAGTACTCATGAGCAAATGACTGTTGTCCTTATTTGTATCTTCTTTCTCTCTTTTTTTGGTAAAGATTTATTTATTTATGTATACAGAATGGGGCTACAGGCCAGAGGTGCAGGGGCTGTGAGAGGATTCACCAGAGACAGAATGGGGAGCCAAACAGGCCGATTGAGGAAGTACACTGATGAGGGGAGCAGTGGGCTGGTCAAGAGAGGTCTAAGATGCCATGAGATCACCTCAGGGGATCGAACTCATGCTTAAGTGGCTTTAGTTTCTTAGTGCTAGTTTTAACCGGCTGCACCACCAGAGAGGGCCATCTCTCTTTTATCTGGGAGATGTAAAAATTGTCATGAAGCTTCAAAACTTTGCATTCACAAAAGGAAACTGATGTGCAATTGTTTTTACAAATCTTGCTATTTTAATATTTGTAATGGTCTTGACTATGTCAACCTTTACATCTAGATTTTCCATTTTGGGGGGGTTATTACCACTTACTTCCATGTTTAATCTTTTAAGACCTGACTTCCAAATACTTTTTCTCATTGGCTTCTTTTTTTAGCATAGTTCTGAAACTTGGTACTCTGTACTTTTGAACTTAATTTTTGTGACCCTCCCTCTCATATAAGATAATGGCATTTTGTTTTTGTCCTTCATTATTAGCAAGATAATGAAGAGATATAATTAATTCATTTACATACACTGAAACTTACAATTAACTAAATCCACTTCTGTAAGTTAAATGCAGCAATCTAAAAAGAGACTCATAGTTCATATTTTATTGCCATTCCCTTATTTCTTGGTCTTATAGGCTTAGATAAATTGACAAAGTGTAATTTAATTTCATAGTTAAGGACAGTGTTGGATAAAGACTAAAACATAGTGTGAATAGCTAAATGTATATAAAAATAAATGTATATAAAAATAAATCTTTAAACTCTAGTTTTAATGAAAGCTGAATATATGCTACAATTTATTTTTATAAAGAAAGCAAGGTAAGAATTTAGATTTTTCAAATGCTAGAGTATAACAAGTCACTTTGTGTTGTTATTCTTTTTGTATTCATTAGAAGGGATTATATCTTTTCATCTTCCCATCCATAGTATCTTTTTTCTTTTAGGTTTATTTATTTATTCATACAGAACTGGGGTACAGGGCAGAGAAGGGGAGGGTGAGAGGATTCACCAGAGACAGAGGAGGGAGCAGAACAGGCAGATCAACGAGGTACACTGCTGAGGGGAGCAGCGGGCAGGTCAGGAGAGGTCTGCTGAGCCATGTGGAGCTCCTCAGGGACAGGCGGGGATCAAACTCATGCGGAAGTGGCTTAAGCTTTTCAGTGCTGTGCTTTAACCTGCTGTGCCACCAGGGAGGGCCCTCACCTATAGTATCTTAACTGGTTTTTGGAACTCAGTAGACGTGCACTTATTTCATGGGCCTTTTGCAAACTCAACAATTATTCAAAGGTATGTGAAAAAAAAAAACTATCAGAGTCAGTAAAAGCAGTAATTTTTAAATAGACTTCTGCATTTTAGTTGGTTGGCCTCTTTTTTTTTTCCTTTTGTGCTTTCTGTTTTTGGTATTTATAAAAAATATGTTTATATTCTGTATATACTGTTTTACTAATATGAGCATAATATAAAATTTTCTCAAGAAAACAGTGTTTTGAGGACAAGAGTAATGCATTGTACCTCAGGTGTACACCTCATGTGTACCTCATGTGTAGGGCTCAGCAGAATGCTACACACTTGGCAGTTAGTACTATACCCTTGTATTGAATTCTAAGCTCTCTCTATAGATAGATAGATAGATAGATAGATAGATAGATAGATAGATAGATAGATAGATAGATAGATAGATAGAGATATAGATCTATACACATAGATCTATATATATGAGCTGAATCTTAATATTCAAGGCTAGAAAGTTCCCACAACTTGGGTAAGTCCAACAACTTGTTGACCTTCTACCTCTATAATTCCCATTTAAATTTTGTGCTTCACATTGTAAGAAGGAAACAATTTAAAATATGTAAGTATTTTATTCATTTCAAATCTGTAATATATTTTGAATAAAATTGCTCACAGACTATCAGTGACCATTGATACTGCAGTTAGTTTTTATTCTTTGCCTAATTTGTATACTATTCACAAACCCTTCCAGTAGACTTCAATGGTAAATAATTACTGATAATTACCTTTGTACTTTGACAAATTGCTGTCCCTCTCTTAGTGTCTTTCCTTATTTGTACTAAGGGCTTAAATCTCAAAGATTTATTTAAGTTGTGAATGCTGACTACTAAGAAAAATGACCATTTTTAAAGGGATATATAGGAGAAAGGGATTTTATTTATAAGAATTTGCTTTATATCAATAATAATCACTATAATGTGTTTATCACTGAGTGAACAAACCTTTGGTGATAGATGAATATTAAGACAATTGTATAGAACAAACTTTGTGTAATGAATACTGTGGTATAATAGATGTGATTAAGTGATGATTAGCAAATGTGGTAAATGCTGTAGCTAACTGGGAAAACAAAATAGACAGTTTAATGTTTATAAATAATAAGTCTACATCAAACCCTATTTAATGAGTTGTAAGCATTAAATTAATTCAATTGTAAACTTCCTTTCCCTGCCCCTTTGCCTTTTCAATCCTTTAAGTTTACAATATCTGAATTACCCAACCAATTTAATAGCCTATGGAATGTTATAATGAATTCCATACTTTGCTAAAATAGAAATTTGTTGGCACCATCATAGAAAGGCTGGAGAAATAAATTTGAGAAAGCATACTAAGTAAATGAAACTGTCAATCCTGCAGGCCTTGTCTTTATGATATCCTACTTAGATTCTTGCCACATATGCACGGAGGCCCAAAATATAGTATCTGGTGAACATCTTAATGAATGTTTTATTATTACAATTAATTTTAAATATAAATACACTATGTCAGCCATAATTTTTTTTTAAAGTTTATTTTTACATCATTTTGCACATTTTTTTTTTCATCTCAATTGTAATCCCCACGGGTTTCCCATC